>NC_047651.1:4029273-4140909 GCF_902201215.1 Prunus dulcis
CAATCAGTATATTTCTCATTCCAAAGGTCATCCAATACAAACAAAAATTTCTTCCCCCTCAGTTGTTCTCTTAGTTCAACTTGAAGCAAATTGAGATCTGTCGTATTACAAGGTTTTGAAGTGACTGACTCGAGAAGAGTTTTAGTTACCCTAATAGCATCGTAATCTTCTGAAACACAAGCCCAAGCCTTAAGGGTAAAATGCTCTCTCACCTTATTGTCATTGTAAAGCATTCGAGCAAGGGTTGTCTTGCCAACCCCACCCATTCCAACAATGGGAATGACAAACACATTTTCCTCGCTTGCATCATCAGATAACAACTCTTTTAATAAATTTTCTTTGACTTCATTTCTACCATATACATAAGGTTCATGAATCAAGGAAGTTGTTGGAGTTCTTTGTGAAAACTTCCTCCCAACAACTTCTGTCAAACCAAGAGCACCTTTCAGTTGTACAAAGTCTTCTAGTTTTCGTAACAACTCCTGTATCTTAACATTCATGCTTTGATAAAACTTATTACGAGAAGTAGGGAGGAAGTTCCACACCTTGTTGGTAAATTTGTCGGCTGTTTCAGCTTCACCTTCCAGCTTGCATCGCAATGCTTCATAGTTGATCTCCCCCAGCAAGTCCTCAGCATCAAAGACTGCATGTTTGAGGTCGTCAAGCCACTCTCTCACAGCTGGTTTCTCAATTTGCTTCTCCTCTGCATCATCGAGCACTGCGTTCAAGGTCAAAAGGGTCCTCTTCAGTTTCATGAGGAGAGGTTGATCGAGTTTCTTGTGCCGAAATAAATCAATGAACTCGGGTGAGGCAATTCTGTCACAAATCACCTGGATGGAAGCAGAAATAAAGGCCTCTCCGATCAAAGCTCCAGCCATTTTTCTCTTCTTTTCTTTGCAAGGGAATTGGATGAAGTAATATTCCAAGGTTCGTAGATAGCTCAGATAGCTCAGGTAAGGAAGTATGAAAGCTTTTTGAAAATGTCTTTCTCTGGGGTGACAAGTTTTTAAAACTCTTCTTGCCCTCACATGGGGGATGGATCATTACCATTAATTAATTCAAATTGAGTAGGTGGGTTCGTGGACGCACATGGCCTAAGGAATAATACTCTGGTTTGGACTGTTGGAGACTGGAGGATGGCAAGAGAAGAACGACAATTCAACGGTCCTCAAGTGGACCAGACTCGAACGCCGTTGATCTCTTTGTGAATCTATGGCTCTTAAACAGATTTCAAAAGGTGAGGCTGCATGAAGGCTTTTTGTGACCATTCTCTTGGGGGGGCAGAGTTTCCAAACTTCACATGGGGGATGGGGTCGCCATCGTCGATAATGATGAATGATGCTTTCACGCGTGCTAAAGCATACCTTTTCCCTCGACAAATCCAGTCCAGTCCAAACATAAAGTTGCTCCCATACTCCCAGTTGCCATTGGAACAAAAAGAAGTCCAAGTTGCCATGTGATTGGGTGGTCGCACGTGAAAGAGCTCACGAATCATCATAAACTTTTTTATTTATTATGTTTTACTATTTTTTTGTTTTTTGAATACCCACACTCTACACGTGTGACAGCATGTGGGCCGCTCACCTCCCCTGTCAGGCACGTGATCTAGCATGTGAGAGGTTTTTCCATTTACCTAATCTTTTTTTCTATTATTAGTGTCGTTTATTTTTGGCCTTTAATGAGATATTTTCCTACTTGTCTTATTTTCCCACCTACTTAATCTTCTCACTCATCATTTAAATTTGGAAAAAACACGATCATATCTTTCCACCCATCAATATTCCTAAAATACCATTTAATTATTAATTCAAGCATTTATTTAGAATTCTCTCTCCTCATATTATTAAATTTTATTTTTTTTTAACGATAATCAAAATATTCATTGAAAAGGAGGCAAAAGCTCCTAAGCACAGCAAGGAATCAAACTACAACTAGAAGCAAATCTGAAATACTTGAAGAAAATAAAGATCCTAAGGTGGAGCCTTAAACACAAGATTAAGATATATTGGACTTCTGTTTTTCTGATCTACGAGATTAAGATTTCAATTAGTGCAAACAAACAATACAAAGCAATCTAATTGCCCATTTAATTATTTGCTAGTTTTGTTGTCAATTCATCTAAAGGCAGAGGATTTCCACTTTTTCATTTGTTGGTGAAAAAGCTCATCAATTCTGGTGTTTCTGTTTTCGTTTTTATTTATCACAAAGTGGGTTTCATTTCATGCAGATTAAAGACAAGGTGTGATGGTGCCTTTTCTAGTTAATGAATAAATTTGGGTGATAAAAAAAAAATTGCGTTTTTCGATTCAGCCGTTTTTGGTTTTTGGGTTTAACATGAGTCCTCAAAAGTCATTTTACAAAGGAATAAATTTATCATTTTATAAAGGAATAAATTTATCTTTTTATAAAGGAATAAATTTATCTTTAATTTCTATAAACAAACCGAAAAAATGACAACTGGCCGTATTAAATTTAATTTTAATTATTAAATTACTTTGATGCTCTATTGAGTTTTTTTGAGTTGAGTTTGTTTTAAAAAATCAATGACAGTTTTGTAATTTAAAATAAGTTAAAAGTCTCTTTGTTGTGTTATAAATAAGTTTTGAATGTGTTTCTAAAGTCCATTTCATATAGGTTTTTTTTATTTTTTTATTTTTTTATTTTTTTAATAATAATTTGGGCTCCTATATTGGATATAATAGTGAATCTCTCAATTTTAACTTACTTGTGCATGTATAAATAATTTTGTTTTAATTTTAATTTTAATTTTGTTCTATGATTGTTGGCACATTATTCCGAAATAAATTATCTGAAATATATTTTGGACTAGCTAAACGACTCGTTGAAAATGATGGTCCAACTCTAACCTGTTTCTTCCTTCTTCTTTTTTCCGAAAAAATTATTATTTTTTATTATAATCTCACTCATTCTTGTTATTTCTTAGTGTAAATTAATCATTTTAAAGTCTCTCTCGTTCGACTTTTCTTTTCTTTTCTTTAATTCATAACAGTGTGATGTGCTGACACGTGTACTTGCTGAGGGGGCAAGTCTGTTAGCTCTTCACGTGTACTTGCTGAGGTGGCAAGTCTGTTAGCTCTTCATGTGTTTGTTAGTCTGATTAGTTGTGCTTGTTAGTCTGATTAGTTATTCTGTTAAGCTTAGATTAGTGAAGAAGTCATTGTTACATAGCTATATAAGCTTGTGATTACTTCATTTCATCAGTATGTAAGAAAACACTTCCGAGAAATATTATCGCGAAAATTCTTCGAGAAGAAATCATATGGAATACTTTCAATATATGTACGCATGCATTTACTGGATTCTCAAATTTGAAAACACCTCTAAAAGTCAAAAGAGCACCAAATAAACTACAATAGAGGACAAAAGAATACAACACTTTTTCATGTGACTTCTAATCTTTAGATTGAAGATGATGCAGCCATTTAGGAGTCAGATTCAGTGTCATTCTTCTAAGATGCAGCCATTTAGGAGTTACTTGATGACGATGACTTCTTACCTCTGTGCAGTCTGCAGAGCCTTCAATCCTACAATTTTTTGCAACTTAGCCACTTATAAGAAGCATTTCCAGCCTCCGGTAGAAAATTTCAAACAGAAATCTTAGCGAATCTTTATGTAAGTCTGCAATTTTCCATTGCACTTGAGATATATAGAAAAGTCTATTGAATCAGCAGACGGTTGAAGGCTGATTTTCTGTCTCAAAAGATGATGAAGTGAGCCAAGCCATGTATGAACATGCTGGGTCTGTTCCTAGAAGTCCAAATTCGAAACAACAAATTAATGACAACAGGAATTTATTCTTTATTTTTAGGTTCTAAATGCACTATAGAATCATGCTGATAAATTAATCTATGTAGACAGTAGGAAATGTGTATAGAAAGAGGTGTTTACCACGAAATATACAGCTGACCTGATCCTTGTTCAGCTCCAGTCTCAACTTGAACTGCTGAAGAACAGATTTAAGTAAGCAACCATCAGAAATGAGACAAAACAATCAATCTCAATTGACTGTTCAAGTACAATAAATAACCAATGACATGACAATATTAACCAGTGGCATCCACAGACAAAAAATCTATCTCCATTTGAGTGTTCAATAGCACAAAGTAATGATTCAAATCCCATATATGACTAATGTAATGTGACGGACCTGTTGGTGACGACTCCACATTACAAGAACTGAGATGATATACCCATCAAATAATTAAAAGCGTAAGTTACTTGATGACTTACCTTTTTGCAGAGCATTTGATGACACCACATATTGCAACTTAGCCACTTATAAGAGGCACCTCCAGCATCCAACAGAAAAAATGTTTACTCTTCGTGTAGATCACTTCAGTAATTTTCCATTGCACTTTAGATTCTAGAAAAATCCATTGGCTCAGAACACAATTCAAGGCCCATTTTCTGTCTGAAACGCTGATGATGTGATACATTCAATGTATGAACCTGCTTGGTTTGATCCTACCAATCCAATTTGGAATAAGAAAATTGATGGTAATAGGAAAGCAACAAAAAAAGTGAACCATATTAAATCTTGATGACAAACTAATCTGATATACCCTTACAGAAGCGAGCACAGAAAGGCCAGTGAAGCAGCTTCGACTCTGAAATCATGCATGGTTGCCTACACAAGTTTCTTTGACCTCCAAACATGAGTCTGCAAGTATACATACAACATTTCAAGTGTCATCAAATGGAACTTTGCAGCTGAAGGAATGATTTGTGGGACTGTAAAAACAAACAAGAAAATCATTTGCACATAAGATATTATAAATGCAATAAATATGCCAATTAGCATAAGACCTCAATCATGTTGGAAGTCAATACTCCCGGGTATCAAGAATTAGGCAATAAAAATATGTCAACTGATTCTTAATTGATATTTTCCCTCTAGTTATGTAATATGCCTTCAACTTATATAGTCCTATTTCTGTATCGTTTTACATATACAAAAATTCTTCTTTTTTTTCAATGACGAAACCCCACTTTCATGAAAAATAAAGGAGTATAGCAACAGCCCGCAAGGTACACACCCTTAGCAGGTCAAAACAAAAACAATTACAGAACAACTCAAACACCAAATGAACAAAACAGAAACATCACATAAAGAAGATCTAAACTACAGCAACTTGCCTATTTGTATAGACGACGAAGAAAGAAAATTTCCTAAAGTCCAAGGATACAGAGTCCAATGAGGTGCCAAAGAAATGAACCCTCTCCCACAAGTGATCCACATCCCCTCACCCTTCAAATCATCAAAGAACCTCCTATCCCTCTCACACACATGATGACTTCCAGGAATGTGTGTGAGAGGGAGAGAGAGAGAGAGAGAGAGAGCTCATCTCATATGATCACTTCGTGGCCTATCTTGATGCAAGGAAGGTGAGATATGTTGGCCCAATCTTTTCCTGTCATCTTCTTATACCTTTTCTACCGGGAAAAACACTTGGAGATACTCAGAAAGGAAAGAGAAGTGATGTTTTTAAGTCCCTTTCTGTCCAAAGATTTCAGACTTGATAGTCTATAGATGTGGAGAGTGTAAAGAGTGGAAGGGAGCAACTGTTGCTTGAGCAACATCTCCCAGATATCATCACTTCCCCTGCCACCAATTGTAAATTCTTCAATTAGAAATGAGATGAAATATTAATGGAGAACCCAAAACGACAAAATTGAGCTTGAAATGTTTCGATTATTGATAGTGTGCCAAAAATGAATATGAATTATAAAATAAAATGCTGAACAACAGAGAGCATGATCTGGGAAGAAGCATTCAATGAAAATGCTATGCATTTTGGCAACTGTAAAAGTTAATTGGATGCAAATGTGTATTTCAGTTTATTTGGACAGTGAATTTCAGTTTTTTTATATTTCATTAGAAGAAAGGCAGTTAAAGCGTTATTTGAAGTACATACCTTGTTTGTTTTATTCTCTTAAGATGACTTCATCATTCTGGCAGGAATTGGAGACTCGGACAGTCATAAATATATAGCTCTTGAAGAGAAGTGAGGTGTTGAAGTACCTCTTCTAGCAGGAATTGGAGACTCGGACAGCCAAAAGCAAAATAATACTTTGGATACCTTTATCCAAAAGCAATATTCTGATACCTTTATCGTATGATGACTTCATCATTTATCTCGATGCATTGAATGTGAGATATACTGGCCCAATGATCTTGTCCCGTCTTATTCTGATACCTTTTCTCCAGGGCAGAACAATCGGAGATGTACAGATAATAAAGAGATGGCGGCAGACCCTCTTCTGGCACGAATTGGAGACTCGGACAGCCATAAATGTATAGCCGTTGAAGAGAAGTGAGGTGTTTAAGTACCTCTCCTGGCAGGAATTCCAGACTTTTACACCTAATAATTTCTAGAGTTTCAAGAAAAGTAAGGCGTGCAAGTCCCTTTACATCCAAAGATTTCAGAGTTGAAAGTTCCGCGATGCGGAGAGTGCGAACAGTGGTAGGGAGAAGCTGTTGCTTGAGCAACGTCTCTAAGATTTCATCACTTCCCCTGCCACGAATTGTAAATTTTTCAAGGGAGACAAGTGCTTGCAAACCCCAGTTACTGTAGTCTCCCACTGACGAAGATGAAGCCCTCAGTCTCTCACAATTATTAATGTTAAAATCTCGGAGGTTGGGAGGTAAACCCCCATCTTCTGCAATTGACTCTAGATTTGGAAGATTGCTTATATTCAAATTTCCAAGGGCTGTGAGGGTGTGAATATGTTCAGGTAATGACTTCAACTTCGCGCATCCATCGAATTTCAATCGAGTCAGGTTGGGAGTGGGTAATCCTCCCTGGGGAAAACACACCAGATTTGGACAATCATAGACCTCCAGGCTATTTAGATGACTGAGAACCGCTCCTTCTTCAATCAAGCAAAGCGATTCCAGATTGTCACAGCAACCAATTTCAAGTGTCGTCAATTTGGGAAAAATGCCCAAGGGGAAGGACCTCATTGAATCACAGCTATTATATATCATCAAAAAGTGGAGTGATGTTAATTTGGCCAACATCTCTTGAGGTAGGAATTCTAATATCCTACAATCGACTATTGTAAGTGATGTCAACGAAGTGGGTAGGCCATCTTCAGGGAACGACGACAGCGTTGGACAATTCCAGAGAGACAAACTTTGAAGACGATTGATGTTGGGCAAGCACTGTATGTCATTAAAATGTTGAATGGCAAGTTGGGAGAGGAGCTTTGTCTCTAGTAATGATAACAGACCTGTTTGGCATTCACCTATTCCTAATTCTTCAAGAGAATTGTAGTTGAGACTAGTACTACTGCTAGTAGTAGCAGTGGCCCCTTGATCATGCAAAACCCCACACCAACCCACTCTAAGTTTCTTCAAGCAAGGCAGATCACAAGGCAAGCTTCCTCTCAACTTCGGACACACACTTAGGATCAGCACCTGGAGACGAGGAAAGTCTGGACCTCCACTTCCACTTGGTATCCATTCCTCCCACTCTGCCATCTCCTTAAACTCCAGTTTCTCCAGTGATTGAAATGGCTGAATTAGATACGCTCCATTTCTGCCATAGAACTCAACACCAATTGTCTTAACAAATTCCATCCTTTCTATATAGAGCTCTTTGAGAGCAGGTAGCCCCCCAACTGGTGGCAGCGACCAACAATATTTACAATTACTGAGACGCATAACTTGTATGTTAGAGAAGCATGAGTCTCCTAACCAATTCGGGAAGTTAGTTCCACCGTAAAAGTTGATGATTAGTTTCTCCAAACTAATTGAAGGCTGGAGCTTGCCAAGTACATCTCTCACTTTTTCGGAATCATCTGAGTCTTCATCGTCCCATGCCAACTCTAACTCCTTCAAATCATTCTTATTCTTCAAATTGGCTTGCACGGCATCCTTAGCATCAACTACATTTTGCAGTTTTAGAATTGAAAGTTTTCCTTGAAGATGTGGAAGCTCCCCCAATTCCCCAATGGTCGACCCAATAGATTTCCCCACAACAAAAGCAGTCAATGTTCTCAAACTTTTTAGTCTACTCATTTGTGCTGGCATCTCTGCAATTTTAGTTCCACTCACATCAAGATGACGCAAACTAATTAATTCCCACAGGTCTACAGGCAATTTAGCAAGAGACGCACAACCTCCCAGCATTAATTTCTGTAAATTTATCAATTTTCTCAAGTCTGCAGGTAATTCAATGAGAGAGGAACAATTTGACAATAGTAACGTCTGCAAATTGTACAAACTGCAAAGTACACCAGGTAACCTTTCAATTGCAGTTCTAGAGAGATCCAAATAGCGCAAGTGAATAAGATTTTTAATAGAATCAGGTAGTTGAGTGACATTACTATAACGTGACAATGATAACACCTGTAAACATCTGTGTGACGATATCAAATCTTGTACAACCTTTTTACCTAGATAATAATGCTCTTCATAAGTATTTAAAGAGGTAGGTAGGAAGGTCCGCAAACACTTAGCCCCCTTTAATGGCTCAAATTTAAGAGCAACATCAAATTTTCCCCTAGAATATGACAAATGGCGAACTCGTTCTACATCACATGATTCCTTACCACCTTCCAACCTGGAACAAAATCCTTTAGACATGAACACAGCCAAGTCATTGATGAGATCATGCATAACGAAACTTGATTTCCTTGACGTTTGAAACAATGATCGAGACAACAGTTCATCAAAATATTCCTTAGCCACCTCTTCCATGTTGTCCCCATTCTCCGCTTGTGAAATTAAACCTTCCGCCATCCAAAGAAAAACAACGTCTTCTACTTTGAATTCAAAGTCTTTTGGGAAAATTGAACAATAAATAAAGCATCGTTTTAACTTAGCTGGAAGATAATGATAACTCAATCCTAGAGCAGGAAGAATGTCACTCTTCTCTGAAGGTAAATCCCAAATGCTGTTGTTTAGTACTCTGTTCCATACCTCAGAGTCCAGCCTGGAACGTAACAAACCGCCAAGTGTTTGTGCAGCTAAAGGCAACCCATTGCACTTTCGTGCAATTTTCTTGCCGATTTCTTCCAAGCTTGGATATGCACTACAGTTTACATTTCCAAACGCATGTTTTGCAAGTAATGACCAACAATCTTCATGCGACAATGGTTCCAAGGGTTGAGTGGGAACATTTTGCATGAAAGATGCTATATTTTTGTTCCGTGTTGTTACGATGACTTTACTTCCCCTTGCCCCTGAAGTGAAAGGAGTTTGGAGACAGTTCCAATCAGTATATTTCTGATTCCAAAGGTCATCCAACACAAATAAAAATTTCTTCCCCCTCAGTTCTTCACTTAGCTCAACTTGAAGCAAATTCAGATCTGTCTTATTACAAGGTTTTGAAGTCACTGACTCGAGAAGAGTTTTAGTTACCCTGATAGCATCATAATCTTCTGAAACACAAGCCCAAGCCTTAAGGGTAAAATGCTCTTTCACCTTATTGTCATTGTAAAGCATTCGAGCAAGGGTTGTCTTGCCAACCCCACCCATTCCAACAATGGGGATGACAGACACATTTTCCTCACTTGCATCATCGAATAACACTTCTAATAAATTTTGTTTGGCTTCATCTCTCCCATATACACAAGGTTCATGAACCAAGGAAGTTGTTGGAGTTCTTTGTGAAACCTTTCTCCCAACATCTTCTCTCAGACCGAGAGCAACTTTCTGTTGTACAAAATGTTCTAATTTTTGTAACAACTCTTGTATCTTAGCATTCATCCTTCGATAAAATTTATTACGAGAAGTGGGGAGGAAGGTAGACATCTTACTTGTGAAATTGTCGTTTTGAGCATCACCTTGCAGCTTGCATCGCAAAGCTTCATAGTTGATCTCATCCAGCAAGTCCTCGGCATCAAAGACAGCATGTTTGAGCTCGTCAAGCCACTCTCTCACATTTGGTTTCTCAATTTGCTTCTCCTCTGCATCATCGAGCACTGCGTTCAAGGTCAACAGCGTCGTCTTCAGTTCCATGAGGAGACGTTGATCCAGTTTCTTGTGCCGAAATAAGTAGACGAACTCGGGTGAAGCAATTCTGTCACAAATCACCTGGATGGAAGCAGAAATAAAGGCCCCTCCGATCAAAGCTCCAGCCATTTTTCTCTTCTTTTCCTTGCAAGGGAGTTGGATGAAAGTAACTTGGAAATACAGGTAAGGCAGTATGAAAGCTTTTTATGTATTTATCTAAGTTCCGTTGGGGGGCTGTGAGTGTTTGAGTTTGTTAGCCTAAGTGATCATAATTAACTTCTAATTAGCGTGTAATATTAACTTTTAAAAAATCTCTCACTTTATTCTCTGGGGGGAAAACTTCTAAAACTTTTCTGTGGCCTCACATGGGGATGGGGTCGTCCTCGTCACCACCAATCTGTACATGCAAAGTCGGCCATTGAAGTGGGTATTGAATGATGCTTTCACATGTGAAAGCAGTCATGTCTCATTTTCTTCTTCGTAAAAGTAAAAACAAAAATAGAAAAATTCAGATAAGAAATTCACATATTTATAAAGAAATCGATTCATTGTGTTGGTCGGTGGGACCAACACAGCCTGGTTTGGCCTGTTGGAGGATGACATTGACAAGACAACAACAATAATTCCACTGCCCGCAAGTGGAAGGATGCGTCAGACTCCAATGCCATTGATTGATGTCTTTGCCATTGCCAATCTACGCCCTTCACAAATTTAAAAACGTACGGTAAGGGATTAAGAGAAGAAAATTAAGAAAGCGAACAAAATCAAGTCAGCTAATCAAAGACCAGATCGGACTAGGCATATTTTAAAAATCATATGAAGACAATTAAGAAAAATCATAGAATGTGAAAATTGTTATAAAAGTTGTTTGTTGATTGTTATAAAAATCATAGAAAAATTTTGATAAAAAATTCACAAAATATAAAGAAATTAATTCATATTTGAAAATTTTGAGAATTAAAAATAATAATAATAAGAGCATCATATCCTTTCAACAATTGGACCCACACGGCTTAAGGGACACTTTTTCTCCTGGTTTGGACTGTTGGAACTTGGAGTGCAGGATGACTAGACAAGACAAGACAACAACAACACGCACCAGACCCCAATGCCGTTGATCTCTTTGCAAATCTATGGCTCTTACCAGATTTCAAAATGTAAAGTAGAAGAAGAAAAGTAAGCTATTCAAAAGCATATTTCAAATATCATATATAAAAAGTAAATTGGGAAAAATCATGGAATGTGACATTGTTGATAAAAGTTGTTCGTGGAACATTAGAAAGTTGTTAGTGCATCCACTGTTGGAGAATCTTGGTTGTGGATGCTCTTTTTTGATCACGAACAGTAGATTGAGGCATGTAAGTTACTGTTTTTAAGAGTAGATCCGTCCTTCTGAGATAATATCTCAGTGTAGTAGGTTATGACGTCCTACCCTCAAGGATATAACTTTTGATATTTGTAAACGTACACTTGTAATACTTAGATCGAATGAACACTTGAATCTTTCCCTTGGGAAGTAAAATAAACAAACAAGTAAATGATATTTGAGTGGGTCTACAGTAATTTTCACAATTAAACCAATTAAACATTATCAGCAGTCAGAATAAGATTCAAATTGAAGAAAGCAATTAAATCAAATCAACTAACTATTCATCTGTTTTACATTTGTTCATGTGATGGTAGAGTAAAGTTCTTTATTACCTCGACAATTATTGATAAGTTAACAAGTTAACTTTCTTTAGTGTTCGAGCGTGCCACTGCTAGCAATGAAAATCCTAGCAGACTTCTTTAAAATAAATAACTTGCGCCCCAAGTTACAAGCGATTGTGAATTTGGGTGAGGAATATCTCCCAAGTAAGTTCTTTTCTTGCTTCAGACGGGTGAGGACTTCACATTTTTTCACAGTATAAAACTGATAGTTCTGGCCAAAATAAATTATAAGAAAGTGAATTGTTTTAGGCAGAACTACCTTTTACAAAGCTCAAAAAGGAAAACCAACTCTAAAAAAGACAAAAAAGGGGCTGGACTTTCATTTTTGTCTGGATAGATGCTTCTGATCGGGGCTAGACTGGGTATGTCTGTGCTGGACTGGACTATCAACACCTTCAACTATCAAGTTTCAACTGTAAATCGATGCTAACGTTCGAGTTTGGCAGAGTTTTAATATATTTCAAGCCCTAAAAGGCTTTTTGAACGGGCAGAATTGGAGTTTTTTCAGTCTGGAATGGGCAGAAGTGGCTGATTTAATGATTACTAAGTTGGAACTGCACTATGGTACATGTTCTGCTTGATCAGGGCTCTCCATAAATTTGTTGAGATTTTCATATTTGTAAAACTCGAACTCTGCTTGACTTGGCTTATGCTGAACTAAATTTGTAACGAAAGAAATCTCACTTTGTATGACTATTTCTCTTAAACTGAACTGGAGTTAGAGATTCTGATTTGTAGTTGACTTGTTTCTTGTGGCTCAATGAGCTATTGGTTGCTTCAGTGTTTTGAAGGTTTTTGAGATCAAGTGATCATTTTGAGTTTATGTTTTTGATTGATTTTTTGGCTGTCCCTTGATCTGTTCATTTTCTCTCATATTTATAGGAAATGTTGAAGTGAGATTTTTAATCTTTAAAATAGGCGAGGGAAGTTATCTATTCTGGCAAATAACCCATCAACAGTCAATTCTAAGGCAATCATTTCCCTGTTTTGAAAGAAAACCTAATCCATTTTTTAATTTTTAACTGCTCTTTGTAAAAGTTCAATCTGTCGTGATGGTTAGTCTATTCTTCCAGGTGAACAACTCTTTGCTTCCTACTTATCCCCCTTTTTTGAGAATACACTCTACTTATCTCTTAGAAATGATGCATGTTCTGAAGTAAATTTTTTTTTTCTTCTGTATATATATATATAAGGATTTTGATCTCTTCTGAAAAGGCTGGGGAATTTTCCCTGTTTAGGTCCTACCTTCATTAACTCGTTATCAATCCAGTTAAAATTGCTGACTGTTGCATCTCGGCGTCGGCAGAGGTGAGACGCCCAGATGCTAATTGGGGGACATAGATGAGGATCGGATTTCCAAGAGAGAAAGATCAATCGCAGAGATAAGTAGCTCCAGTGCATGCTAGGGCTTTCGCGCGTTCGTTGAAGCTTTTCATTTTTTTTCTCAGTCACGTGTATGTCACGTGATATTTAATAACAAAGGGCTCAACAAGTCTTCAGGTTATTCAATCTCAGCTATTTATTTTTAAAATGCAATACTGACCCTTAAATAACTGGCTGCACCGGTACAACTGAGACAACGCAGAGTTTTCGTTCAAAGGAAAGCACTTGTTCCTTCAAATTCAATAATCTTTACACAATAGCTTCTTCTCGCTGAGACACGTTAAATTGTGTTGGTAGGTGGGACCCACACAGCCTGGTTCGGACTGTTGGAGGATGGCATTGACAAGACAACAACAATAATTCTATTGCCCGCAACGCCATTGATCTCTTTGCCAATCTACGCCCTTCACAAATTTAAAAAAGCACAGTAAGCTAATCAAAGACCAGATCGAACAAGGCATATTTTAAAAATCATATGAAGACAATTGAGAAAAATCATAGAATGTGAAAATTGTTAAAAGTTGTTTGTTCATGATTACAACGAAGTTGTTAAAGATTATCCACAATTGGTCATTTCTATATTTGATTTTTTTTTGGTGTTCATATATATTAAGTGCATATACCAATAGTTTTTAAATGATTTACCGATTATGAGTTTATGATGTAATGACATGCTATGATACACATGATCAAGCAATGCATTCAAAGTCAACAGTGTTCTCTTCAGTTTCATGAGGTCAGTAGCGGATCTGCACTTCTGGTCATCGAAAAAGTTCATTAGAGCAACTGAAATTGTACCTCTAGGTTTTTTTAACATTCTCTAATCAAGGCCAAAACGACATCGTTTTGAACCAAATTTTTAAAAACAGCGCTGTTTATTTGAAAATTTTGAGAATTAAAAATAATAATAAAAAGAGCATCACATCCTTTCAACAATTGGACCCACACGGCTAAGGGACACTTTTTCTCCCGGTTTGGACTGTTGGAACTTGGAGTGGAGGATGACTAGACAAGACAAGACAACAACGAACGCACCAGACCCCAGTGCCGTTGATCTCTTTGTAAATCCATGGCTCTTACCAGATTTCAAAATGTAAAGTAGAAGAAGAAAAGTAAAGCTATTCGAAAGCATATATCAAATACCATATATAAAATGTAAATTGGGAAAAATCATGGAATGTGACATTGTTGATAAAAGTTGTTTGTGGAACATTAGAAAGTTATTAGTGCATCCAGTGTTCGAGAATCTTGGTTGTGGATGCTCTCATTTGATCAAGAACAGTAAATTGAGGCGTGTAAGTTACTGTTTTTAAGAGTAGATCTGCTCTTTTGAGATAATATCTCGGTGTAGCAGGTTATAATGTCCTACCCTCCAGAATACAACTTTTGATCCTTGTAAACGTACACTCTAAAATATTTGGTATTAAAACATATTTTGAAATACTCATTAAGATAAAAAACCAACATCCAAATATTTGGTATTTGATTTTTCTTCAATGTTCACATGCATGTATGAAATGCATATGCCAATTGCTCCGAGCCGAGTGATTTAATTGTTTTTAAATCACTTGTTGAATGCGGCAGGGTAGTACCACTTTTAGCATGTGAAGATATGTGAATTGTAATTTGTTGGTACATAATTTATTTGCAGCTTGCTTCCTCCATTGTGTTTATATATTTACCTGATGCTTGGGCATGACAGTTTTCTAAGTTATCAAAACACTCTTCAGTGGGTTTTGGAGAAAACATCTACTAGGTACTTCTAAAAGAATGTATTAACTAACAAGATTAAGGGTTCAATTTGTACATCAATATAAATAACCTCATATATATATATATATACCTCAAAAGCTTGTCAACTTCACAACACCTACGAAACACGTATGGCAAACTGCCACCTCTCTCTGCCTCCGTTGTGTCCCCTATAATTAACAATAAGGCAAGACAATTTCCCCCCGTTTCCTATCTATCCATCTCTTGTACTCTTCTGTATTAACAAATAAATTATCCCTTCAGAGCCCATTACAACAAAGTTATAGTTTCAGAGCAGATCTGATCGCATTGTGCGGTCACAATGGCATTCGCACTTATCTGCACCAGCTGAGAGAGGGCGAGAACCCCTGAAAGTGGAGGAGCCAATTGAGAACATTAGTTGGATGAGTTGTGTTACGTGCTTTTATCAAGAGCAACATCAGCAGGATCTCCGATCCATGGCCTCCCTTCTCTCCACCGGAACTTAATTCTTAACTTCCCATTTGCATCCACCCCCACTACCTGTCCTTTGCTTGCATGAGTCTCCATTCCCCAACCCCACCGTGGGCTCACCAGCCCTTCTCTAATCCTCACTTTGTCCCCCACTTTAAATGGCCTAACCCGTTCTATTTCTGATGCCTTGCAAAGCCACAACCTCTCTATGAAGCAAAATGCCACCCAGAGCTCCTCATTTTCCATGCGGTGCACCACCCCAACGCTCGAACGACTCACCTCTCCCCACTGGTGGGTTGGAGTTGAAACTGATGCTTTAACCCTAACCCAGTCTCCAATGTGAAGCTCCTCTTCCTCCACAAGCTCCACTTCCGATGGATCCAACATCCAAGCTTTTGAACCAGCTGGGGTGTATATTCTCAGCTTGCCGTCAGCATCAATTGTGGATATAGTTCCAAGACTTGCATGGCTGTGGCCTGACCACCCAAATCTTGGCTGCTTGACAGATAGTTTAACCCTAACCTTCTGGCCAACCATGAGCCTGTTCACCCTAGCAAGATCAGAGGTAGGCCCAACCCATTTTTCTTGCTCCCCGCAAAATCCAACAAAAGTGGTTCCATCCCATTTATCGCCGTCATATCCCAATCCTTGCACCACTCCGACACTGCTCGGCCCAATGGATTTCCAAATACTTGCATGATCTTTTAATTTCACCCACTCTCCAACTTCAAAAATCTGCTCTATTTCAAGATCCGCAGGATCTCCTCTCCACAACCCTGGCAAACCAGAGAAAGCCACTCTGACTTCCCCATCAGCATGAACGCTAGTTATGATGCCTCGAGAATCAGGTTGAGCCCCTCTCCAGCCCCATCTTGGTTCAACTAGTCCAGTCCGGAACCGAACATACTGCCCTATTTTTAAGCACGGAACCTTTTCAACATCCGTGTAATGAGTTATCCACCTGCCTTTACGAAAACAACAAGCTAACTCCAGATAACCTGTATCTTGTACACTATGCACAACAGCTAAACTTTCTTTTCCAATGCTGTTCCAATCATAACTTGGTCGAGTTCCCAGGCTTGGTTTAGAACGTACCCAGTCACCAACTTCAAATCCAGAGAGTCGTTCCGCATCTCCAGGAGAAACTTTCCACAAGCTCTGTCGACCAGGCACTTTTACCTACATCAAATAACCAAAACCTCTTCTCATGTACAGTGATAGTTAACGAGGGCAAAGGTCCTCTTGACATTGTTGTTAGATTGTGAGCACGTGTACACACACAAGTACTAAGCTTATATATTTGCAGAAGTTGTCATGCACCGGCAGAAAATAACAAATGGTTCTACAACTTATTTTGCTGATAAATAAAGTGCTGATCTCTTTAAGCATATTTGTTATTTATTTCTTGTTTTAAAGACAGAAAGGCAGAGACTGGTGAGGAAGACATGAGAGAAAAGATGTGTCATAAAACTAAATCCCTCATCTCTCTCATCTCCCCTCCTCCTCTCTCTTTAATTTTATTTTTCAAGAAAAAATTCATTTGTCGAATGTGTCCGAAGCAAATGAAACTTCAATGACAGTAACAGCCCGCTTATCTAAAATTGTCCCCAGCCAGCACATTATTTGTACATCAATCTGATATGTTATATGTAATGATATGCGATGAATCTGATATCATAACAATTGAAATGAAGAAGAGTGCAAGGGAACGACTCATGCAAGATATTGCCTGTGTGTGAGATGAGATTTCTTACATTCAAAGCTCCATCCATGTCAATTCTAACTATTTTTCCAACAGTTGCTGCACTTTCATTTGACCATCCAAGTCGTGGCTGAGTAATAGATGCCATCACATGAATCTCTTGCCCTAATTCAAAAGGGGGCACCTTCTCCACATCTGTGACAGAACAAGAAAAAGGCTTGCTCCTGAAGCAGTAGGCGACACCCATATCACCATCTTCCTCCAAGCTATGAATTATCCCAACACTGTTCCTTGTAATATCCTCCCATCCGTATTTGGGAGAGGGCACAGAAGCTTTAACTCTAACCCAATCCCCTACCTGCTCATGGTGGAAATACCAACATGCAGATACAAAGCAGCATATTAAAAAAACTACCCTGTTTTTTTCTAAGATATAATAAGATAAACAATTAGATATTACCTTGAAGTCTTCCACCTTCTCCATGTCAGAAGGATCGGCCTGCCATGGTATTGGTCGATTAGGAATTTCAATTACCAGGAGGCCATCATTCTCTATCTCACTTATTCTTCCAACACTATGGTGTGTCTCACCACCCCATGCATACCTAGGTTCTGCAACAGATCGCTTCACACATACCCTGTCACCAATCTTCAAAGTCAACAATGTATTAGTGTTTAAAAAGAATACATAAAAAACATCAAGGGATAAATAAAATTATCAATTATCACTCTACAACATATCTCACTCACCCTGAATGGGATTACAGGTTCAACCTCCTCTGGTTCACAATGCCATGGACTTGGAAGATAGCTCAGCTCTAGCAATAGACTACTATCAGGTCTTATACAATACACAATACCAATGCTCCCAGGTGTAACAGATCCCAGTCCATGCTTTGCTGTTGTAAGAGTAGGACGAATACGAACCCAGTCCCCAACCTTGAATTCTTCAACTCTTTCCATCTCCGCAGGATCAGCTTTCCATCCTCTGGAGGCTCCAGGAAACCCAACGCGTAGGATACCATCATCATCAACACACAATACAGTACCAATGCTGTCACGTGACTGCCCACGCCACCCAAACCTGATAACAAAGCAAGGTCAGTCATTAAATTTACTACAATCCATTTTGAATAAGGATTACATGCAAGAAGATACCAGAAGATGCATATCTAAAGCTGACAATAGAAAGGAATTAAATATGGCAAACGCAAAAGAGAGAGATCCAATGCATGCATGTGAAGTTTCATTGTTGATTAACAGAAAAATGGCCAAACTATTCTACTTTTGTCTCTATCACTACATCTGCTTTTATCTAAACCTTTACAGCCATTTACCTAGTAGTACAGAATTCTGCATTTATGAGCAAACCATTTTATTTCTATAGTTCACACAGATTGTCTACCACGTTGCTGATAAAATATTATTAGGAACAAATATATCATATTTATTCTTGGTCCTTATATAATGTTTTTATCTTTTACTTTAATGCCCCAAAACCTTTATGTTTAGTTCGATGTTTCTGTGTTGTTTTGTATCTTCTTGTATTTAACCCTTTTGGTATTCATGTTTAACCAATTTTATTTCAAAATTACTTCATATTAAGACGATAAATTATGGACTAATAAGTAGTCCTTCAGCCCAAAATATAAAAATAAATACATTAATGTCACTTTCAATTTAAATGCTTGAGACGAGATACAGTTATGTAACAATTAAAGCTTGGAATAAGATGCCACCGCTTTGGATAAATATAGAAACTGTTCAGAATTAAACCTGGGCTCTTTGACATCTGGTTTCAGCTGCACATGCTGTCCCCTGTCTAAAGGAATAACTTTTACAACTTCATTTGCCAAAACACGAACCTCTCCCGAACAAAATGATACTAACAAATGGTCCTTATCTGGGGCGCCTTGCACAAAGCCAACACTTCTATGTTTTGCACCTTGCCAGCCGTATGTAGGAGTTGTTATACTTCTTTTAAATTTCACCCAGTCTCCTACATCAAATCTAAACCATAGAGAAAACAAGAATTATGAAATCTACTAGTCGCAAGGAAGCATTATTAGACATGCTATCAGAATAACACAATGATATTATCTCTTCTCACATTGTAGGAGACAGAAAAACTCCCCGATTTACAAGTGCCTCCATCAGATCTTCAGATATCCATTCCCGGGGAAGGGCCTCCAAAAAGTCACGTAATGTCTTGCCGCTGTCATCAAAGTCAAAATTTTAAATTGTTTAGTATATTAGATAGCTTACCCTGTGCCTTGGCACCTTTATGGAGTTCCCAATCAGTTTCCTAATAGATTAAATGCAAAATTTCAAAGGCCTGATAGTCATTAATAACTAGTTCACAACCTGGTATTTTTATTAGTCATCATTTTTGTTTCTTATAAACAATTAGATGTACAAGTTCGAACACAATAGTATATAAAATTGTAAGAAGAGAATCTCTTGCAAATGACGGTAAAACCACAAAAAAGAGCAATGCCTTAATTGGCACTTGCCTGTGATTTCTGGCTTCAACAGAAGCATCAGGATTTCTAAGCATAACAATAAGCCATTCAAGATTTTCACGTATCATTTTTGCTGCATCTGCTGCTATATGGAAAGCATTGTCACCTTCATCATCCTGATAACAATGAGCAAAATACATAAGGCTGATGATGACTCAAAGAAAAATCTGGTTTAAGTAGCAAAAAGATAAGGACAAAGTCATTAGGCATCGTCAAGAGATAAATGCAGTCTTTGTATGCGTGTGTGCACTCCGTTCCAACAAGGGCCTAACTTAGAGGACTTTCATATCAATTGTTTGATAAGATATGGCTAATATCTTCTTAACGGCTAATAATGAGAGCCATCTTCAACCATATCTGCTTAAAAGTTAATATGCAAATCCTAATTGGGTCCTCCCTAGATTGCCTCCACATGTGCATGTATAAAATTGTATTTTTCTCATATTACAGTTCTATATCAACAAGAAATGATTAGATACCATGAGAACATATAACTGATGCAACAAACGAAGTTCACTAAATTGAAGAGAAACCTGTAAATTATAATTTGCTCCAGAAGATAGAAGCAGTCCGACACATGACTTCGCCCCTCTGGCCAATGCTACATGAAGAGGAATTGTATTTTGTACATTCCGAATGTTCACATCAACTCCAGCATCAAGTATAATCTAGCAATGAATTTTCCAAGGTGTTGATACATCAATAATGCACAGAGGATGAGTGACCAAAAATCAAGAAATGCGTTTTAGATTCTGTTGTCATGTAATTGAAAGCTATCTTGACTACCTTGACCAACTCAACGTCATTGGCCATTGAAGCCGTATGCAAAGCTGTCCGTCCATGCTGGGCATCTTGAGCAGTTGGATCTGCTCCAGAAGCAAGCAAAATATGCACCATTTCTCTTCCTTCTACAAGCAGCATCAAGTAAAAATACTAATACTAATCATAAGATAAATTACTTCTTACTTTAAGTGGAACACTGGAAAACAGAACAAATCAATTTTACCCTACCAGCTAAGTAGGTACATAAACAGAAAAAATCAACAACTACAAAGTGCAAGAAATCAATTTTACCCTACCAGCTATGCAAATCCTGATGGTTACGGAAGATGTCAGAGGTCTCAGATTAAAAGTAAATGACAAAATACACAACCCACAAAAATTTTATGTGAAAATCATATGATTGTGTTAGATTTTATCATTCTACAAATATTTTTTACCCAAAAGGGGGAAAAGGAAATCGAGAAACAAATGACATGGGAAAGAAAGGAATACAAAAGAAAAGAGTAGAGAGAGATTTTAATATCACACATTTTCTGACAATATTTGGGATTCAAGGTTTAAGTGCCCACCCCACATGTCAGCATGGCCGGAAACAGCTTAAAAACAGGGACAAGAAATAGTTTAGAAGTTCTGTGTCTATTGTTGCATTAGCTTGAAGTCTTGATCCCTTGTTTGACAATGCAACTCTATAGTTTTGGAGCTTGTAAATATTCATCAATAAAAGAAGCATGAATATCTAGACTCTGTAACATACAAATATAAATATGCAGAAGCATGCACATAGGAAAGACTTCAAATTTGACATTTTTAGACCAGATTTTCTAGTAAAACACAAATTGAGCTCAATAAAGACTTGTTGTAACTTGCAAGTATAGCAACACTAACCTCCAAACACCAAATAACATAACCCAATTAATTAACAAAACTGATGGTTTATGGAAAACGAAGGAGGTCTCAGGATAAAAGTAGATAACAAAAGACACAAACTATTAGACTATATATATATATATATATATATTACATAGTATCCTATATATCAATTATTGGACGCGATACACATCAACCAAAATCCCAAAAGTAATCAATATGTAATCAAAGTGCCTCTAAACCTGGTTGAAAACAAAGAATCACTAAACAAATAAAAGTTTCAGATCAATTAACAAGACATTTTAAGGATCTAGGATTACCAATTTCATGATCTTTCTTTAGAGCAGCTGCCATACACAACGCGGTGCCAACTGAACTTGGTATATCAATTGCATCGGCAATCTCTTCTGGTGTTGCAACTTCCACCCACCTTCTAACAACAGCAACATTCCATGTTGCCACACACAAGTGCAATGGTCTATGATACGATAAGAATTTAACAGGGCAATCAAACATTGAGGTCAAAATCTTTATGTAGTTTCAATCAAAAACCCACTACTTGCAAGTGCAAAACCATGTGACTACTTTTAACAATTTTAATAGATAAAAGCAAATGCTTTTGGGCTATAAACAATCAAACGACAGAAAAAAAAAATATATATATATATATTATGCTTACTAAAAAGGTGACAATTGTCAGGTGGTCTACTAAGCATGTCCTCTGAATCACAAGCTCAGGAATGATGGGCCAATGACTCCAACAGACTCAATCAGTATATTTCACCAACAATATTGCACCTTTTAAATACATTTAAACAATCTGACACATCACCAGACTTGTAAATCCAAGTAAACCCTGCCTTTTAAGGAAAGCATACGTATATAATTAGGTATTTTTATAAGAAATTATATGATTTGTTGATTTGCCTGAGATCCCAAGTCAAACCTTTTCTCAATCAAAAGTACAACGTTTTCTTTTTCCTTTGGATTAGTTCAGGACTTGTCTGCCTACTTTTATGGGCTGACTTTACTTTCTTTTTTTGTTTCTTTTTTTTTTCAAATGTTGCTAATACCGCTGTGTTAATCTTTTCTTTTTTTTTTTTTGTTGAAAAGAAATGCCACTGTGTTTATCAAAGTACTCAATATAAACTACAATGTTTAATCGAATTATAAAAACAATAACTTCATGTCTGTTTTACATAAAACTTGTATATTTTCATAATATTCGTCAAGATCTATCAAACAAGACACAGGATGAATATAAAATTATGCATGAAGATACAGACAGTAATGTATATGTGAGACATGTACATTATCAAGATGAATACTGTTACACTTTATAACCTATTATATATTTATGAGACCCATGCATTATCATGATGTGAAATAATAATAATAATAATAATTAGATCGTGTCAAGGACTTGAGATAATGTGTTTGTGAGACAGATTCATTATAATGATATCGAAAGTGAATTATGTTTCATTCTGTAAGAGGCAGATACATTAATCTTTTCTTCTCCATAATTTTATTATCATGGGTCTTGTGGATAATGTAATATATATATATATATGTATATATATATATATATAGATGTTTGGCTTTTCTACTTGGATTAAATTATTGGACAAGAGCTAACAAAAACATCTATCAGGGTAACGCATCTACAAATCTTGTGAATATGATCTGTTTTAAAAAGATCAAAATAATACATTCAGATTCTTACTGAATGCTGCCCAACATGATATGTTAAAAGAGCTGACATGAGGCTAACCAGTAAACAAGATCAATATAACTACACATTGTGATAGTCATATGTAAGACTCCGACAAGTTAATTCTACACATATTAAAGTCATAATATCATGGATCTTAGTTGGGAAGACATGAACGGAGGTAAAGCTGGAAATGCCCACTGGTAACTACGCTTTATGCCCAGATGAAGGGGTTAAGATTTGGCTGACTGCATTCTAAGACTTGAATATCTTAACTACTGTTCGTATAAATATATTTGCATTCAATTTGTATACTTCACATTCAAAGAAACTAGAATTCTGTATCTCAAAACGCACTAAATTCTACACAAGGTGCCTAAATGAGTCAATGACTTTTTATTCAGACCTGATTGTGGCTCAGTGGATTGTGCCCATTAAAAAAACATCCACAAATATTTGGTATCGCACCACACATCATCAATGAATTTCATTACCAGAGAGGTAAAAATATGCACATTACTCTTATAGTAAACAAAAATTAAAGAAAATGAAAATCAATTTCGTACTTACGTATATTTTTCTGAATTTAAAACGGACATTGACCTAGAGCCCCCATTTTCCAAAACGACAAGTGCACAATCTGTATACTTCTTGGCAACAGCTCTATGTAGTACAGATTCACCTTCCTCATCCACTGCATTAGGATCTGCCCCAGCCATTAGTAACTCCTGAAATTATGCAAAATATATGTTAAGAGTACACCTTTCAAAAACCTTATGAAGCAAAAATGAAATATCATTAAACATGATATTTCATTATCCATGTAACTGAGACCTACACGCATACAATCAGGCTGGCCATGATAGGCACAGACATGAGCAACAGACGGGCCAAAGCCTTCCCGCAACCTAGATCTCACATTAGCGCCTCTGTTAATGAGAGCACGAACGCATTCTGGGGATCCAGCAACTAAAGCAAAAACAAGTGGAGGATCCCCATCTTTGTCCAAGACATCCACATTCGCCTCTCGATGCTCCAAAATGGCATCAACAAGTTCTGCACTACCACGTCTACAGGCCAAATGGAGAGCAGTTTGGCCATCAGCATTTTGAGCTTCTAATAAAGACAATACTGCGCTGTTATCACTTTCTGCTGCAGCCTTTTCAAGCAGATCTCTGTATAACCAAAGAGTGTGGCATAAGGAGAATAAGACAACAGTTTTGGGTTTAAAAACAAATAGCCCAAATAATTAGGGAATGAAATGCACTAACCTAACACCGTGTACATCCCCTTCGGACACAAGTCTATGGAGAAGGGTGGGGTTAGCGTGAAAAACTTCTGAGTGGGATACAGGAGACGGTTCCGTCACATTTGATCCAGAGCATTTAGCTAAACCACTGTGTTCAAAAACTCAAGATGTCACTCAATCTAATGTAATTAGCAAATTATAAATTACAATATATTGATCTTGCTCTCTCTGTAGATTGGGCCCCCATGCATTGAGAGAAACCCAGCATCACTGACTCAGTTTCTATATATATGTTCTTCATTCTGCCTTGGGAAATAGTCAGATATCCCGAGTTATTGAAAAAAATATATATCTATATAATATTTGTTCTTCATCCAACAGCATCAGCAAGTATTGAGTCAAGATGCCACTAACAAAAATACCAGAAAATTCAAAAGTATAAACAGTACTTTGAATTCTTACTTATCAGGACTTGCAGGAGGGCTCCGTGGTATCTCCTGCAAATGACGGAGAAATGTTGCTAACATTGAACTAAAAGACGGTCTTTTTGATGCCTTGAACTGCAGGCACTCACCAATCATTTTCCACAATTCCCTAGGTATTCCAACACCTACTACACTTGCATATTGTGGAGGCAGTTTCCGAGCCTTGATTACAGCCCGATAAATTTCCTCTGTGCTTAAACCAGCCCATCTGCACAACGAATTTCAACTTGTACTAAAAATCATTCAATAAAGGGAAAAAGAATGAGAACTTTCAAATATACAGTAAGTTGCTCCACGTACGGAATGGAACCAGTGCACATTTCAACCAATGTACAACCAAAACTCCATGCATCTGACTCTACAGAAATACCAATAGCATCCTCCCAAAATGGATTCAATAATTTCTTCACCGGCTCCCATGCCTCTGGGGCTGCATAGTGGGGGCTGAGCATCGTACATTCCATACAAGAATGGATCCTTGAGGTATCACACTCCAGTCGAGCTTTCCGGCAGGATGGTTTCTTCAGAATTGCAGCAACTCCGTAATCAGAAACCACTGCGTGACCACTTGAATCCAAAAGAAGATTGGACGGTTTCAGATTCATACAAACAACACCTGCTGCATGGAGTTCAGCCACTCCTCGTGCAATGTCAGCCCCATATCTACAAATGGGAAGCACTCAAAACGTCAATACAAGAGTTAATGCCAGTTAATAGTCACTAAAATAAGATATTTTGTAATTTCACACACTGGTGAGCTTGGATTTGTAAACCTCTAACTCAATAAGAACTTTAACCCTCAAACCAAATGAACTCAACATGTATAAAATGGAAGTATAAACAAATCCATGACTATAATAATTTATATTTGTCTACTTTCAAGGTTTTGCAGATAAAAACAGGAGATGTACCAAGCAAATCCGACCTCGATTTGGCAGCTAGTTATATTGAAAACCCAATAGATGTTTTGTACTTTTCAGTGAAAACACAATTCTTCAACATTTATTCTCCAAATCTAAATTCAGCTTCCATTTGGAAAATCAGAATGATATTCAAGATCAGTCTTATTTTGTGGTTAGGTATATCCCTCTCCTGCGTCCTAAATATGGAATTAAAGTAAGCTTCTCTGTGTATACAAAAGAAATGCATTTCTACACAATGGATTAACCAGTTATTATGTTGATTGTTGACAGCTGTTGAAGGGGAAAATAACATATAAGATCATTTTATTAAAAAGTCTATCACCAAAAAATAAATAAATAAATCCAGCTTATAGTTACAACTGTAAAGCTAGTACAAGCTCAAAAATTTAAGTCTCACAAGGTTAAATCTGACTACTATCAATTTTAATGGATTTAAAGAAAGTATATGACTACTGAATTAAAGGTTTCTGAATAAGCTTGATTTCCATGTCGGGGACAATTCTTGTTATGCCACATCCTACAAAGAATCCCAACTGTTTGCATGTATACCTGTTCAATAGTGTCCAACCATTACTATTAACTAAAAAACATCTACCCTTGTGAGCATATAAACATTCTTATAAAGTTTCCAATTCCACATTTCACGGTCCAAAAATGGGAGGAATATATTGGAATGGGCAAAGTAAGTTTGGCTAAGTCGGAAAGGACAAATTTGTCTTCCTTGAAAGCTTTCAGTGGGAACAACATTTCAGGGAATGGAAGGCATCACAATTTGGTGGCTGCAATATAACTTGTATCCCAACTCATTTTTGTATTCAGGAAGGGAAGACAAAGAATATATGAAATTTGGTGAAACATGACAAAAGAAGAAGAAAAGTTTTAGATATTGCACAATACTACTAACCCAATGTAACTCACCTCCCCATGACAATGGACGTGAAGTACCCAGCATACAGAACATTATTGCAAAAGACTTTACCACACCTCTTTCAAGTAAGACACAAACACTTCAAATAAGTTTTATATTTGAACTGTCAAACAATATGACCAAATACAGTATCGGTATGAATCATAAAACCCATAACTTGATCCATAAAAACAATTTGATTGTCATTTGATTATTCAGAATCATTAACCATTCCATACCCACTATATAGAGATCAACAAGAATTGCCTAAATTACCTTTTTGAACTGAACTATCCACAACCACCACACAAACCAAGAAAATAATCAGAGCATACGAAAATTATAATATACAAAACCTTTTTCATCAAAAAATAAAAAGCAAATGAAAACTTCAAAACCTTAGGATTTGCTCCAAAGTAAGCCTGCCCTCATTTCGCTGCATCTCGGACTGAACAGACCCATAACACCTATCCATAACAAGACACAAAGTGCCTTCACTCTTCATAGCCCCATGAAATGTGCACACATTCCTACACCACATCGATGCCCGCCGCAAATTCTCCAGCTGCCCCATCACCCAATCCATACTCGTCTCCTCCGCCACTGCCACCTTCTTCACCGCTACCTTGTGGCGGCACCGCCCGCCTCCGCCGCCAATCACTGCAGTCCACATTTGGACCCCGGCCTGCCTCCCCTCCCCTATCCGCCGCACCAATCTCAAGTCTTGGTGCACTGCCAGCTCCATCACCGGCCCGCACCCGCCCGAGCTCGAGGTGTGGGACCCACGGCTACATCGCCGGTCCCCATCGTCCTCCTCATCATCGTCCCCATCCTCGTCGTCCGTGTAGTCGCAATCGAAATTGGCGGCGGAGGCAGACGAGACGGCATTGGAACTCGAGTGAATCAGAGCGAGCACGGCGAAGTTCTTGCGGAGGGCCTGAACAGAGTTGCCGACGACGGACACGTGGCGGCACCTGGGGCAGACGAGGGTGGTATCGGTACAAGAAGAGAACATCCGAGACAAGCAGTCCTTGCAGAAGCCATGGCCGCACTGAAGCAAAAGCGGGACTCTTTCTTCCTCGTCGTAGCGCGTCTGGCAGACGGAGCAGCACGGCACTTTCATCTTCCCGATTTGGCTTCTTCCACTTTCTGAGCTGAATCGATTGAAATTGGGTTTTGGGTTTCGGGTTTCAGAGCTTTTGGGGAGCTCAGAAGCTCAAGCTGGAAGTGGAGAAAGTAGATCCATAAATGAATTGGGCAGAGAAATGAAGATTTGAAACCAATGAATGATCAGTTGGGCTAACCAGGAAAGCAATCTACACAAGCAAAGAAAAAAGGGTTTTAGTCTTTTAGAGAGAGAAAGTAGAGAGAGAAAGAAATAGAGAGAGAGGAGTTTGTGTCTTGTCTTCTAACTTGCAACTTCTGAGGGTTTTTTTGTATTTTTCATTTCTTTTTTGTTTTTTCTTTGTAAATAATTTTGTTTCGCTTTCTACAGGGACTAAAAAGGAGAGTGGAAGGTTGGCTGGGTCGGCTACTTTTCAGAGAGTCCTCAAACCCGCTTCTTTCGCCACAAAATAATACTTTGTTTTCTTTCGTTTTTCTTCTTTGTGGGTTATAGGAGGGGTAGAAATGGAATATAGAGCAAAATGGTGGAGAGATGGTGTTATATTTGGCAATGATAGAGGGGATGGTTTTCAATCCAAAACCGTTCATATGGATAGGGAAAGAGGTGTGAAAGATCCTTTGAGGGTTGGGTCGTCGGTAATGCGAATGCAATTCAATAGTTGTGACGATATCTTGTGAATCCTAAAGAGAATAGTGAATCCATCCATATATAAATCAAAGTCTTGCCTGCATTTTAATTCGCATTGTAAAAAAATTCTTTGCAGTCTAATGCATTTCTTTTTCTTTTTTTCTTTTAAGATTTAGTTGAAGAGTTAGAAAGTATTTAATGTTCTAAAATAAGATATTCATCATTGTAATTCTTTTTTTCTTCTTTTAATGTGAGAAAGGAAATTAGAAAAGATGCAACCCTCCACAGCACGCAGGCCCAAATAAATCCAAATAAAAAGAAAAAATAATAGAAAAAGGGAGACCACTCTCCCACAACTTTGAAGGCGAGAGAGAATGACCAAGAAGCAAGAGCATTTGCAACCGCATTGGCTTCTCGAAAGACATGAAAGAAGGAGACTTGATCACAGAATGTTCTGAGATGTAGAATATCTTGAACAAGTTGGTTAATGCACCAGGGAGTCGAGCATCGCTTCAAAACTGAGTCAATGACAAGTTTAGAATCCCCTTCAACTAAGAGGTTGGACCATCCCTTCGAAATCGAAACAGCATAAGCCAAGTCATCTCTAAGCGTCAAACACTCTGCCACAATAATAGAATTGCAACCAATCTTCTTAGCACCAGCCAGAACAACATGTGCATTATCATCTCTAATAACAAAGCCAATTGCAGCATGGCTGCATCTAACGGAGCCATCAAATTTTATTTTGTACCAGCCAAGAGGAGGAGGAAGCCATTTGATAGGTGCAATACTTGGTCCAATTATTGGTTTGTGATTGGTCCACCAATAATCCAAATGAATGGTACCAGCAACATTGAGGACTTGTGCAAGATGAGGACGCATGTCTCAAAATATTAGGTTGTTCCGAGCTTACCAAACTTGCTAACATAAGCATAAAGCTTTGCAAAAATCATTAGGCTCCCAAAGATTAGCATTACAGTTATGGGAATGGAACCACTCAATAATATCATAATGATAGGCTGCAAGATGAGGAAAATGGGAAACACAATTCCAAACTGCAATAGCAAAAGGGCACTGAAAAAGAAGATGTTGTATGTTTTTTGGATGTGTGTTACAAAGCATGCTCATGGTTCAAGGCAGGATTGAATCTATGCAATCTAGAACGAACTGGCAACCTGAAGGGAAAATTATGTGTTAGGTATTTCTTAAAACTCATTATGTATAGGAAAATGATTTATCTAGCATTAACATATCTATTAGCGATAGCGAAAGCAAAATCAAAAACTAGAAACTCATGTAAGTCCTATTAGTCCCAATCTTTTTAGGTTTATCAAAAATTGCACTTTTGACTCTTTAATATAGTTTTAAAGAAAAGGATGAAGAATGGTTACACCTTGGAGCAAATCTTAAACCCTATTAAGGTGTTCAAGTAATGGACTTGATCTCTTGCTTGTTGATGCTCCACTATGGCTCTTCAAATAGGTACAAAGGATATGAACCTCCAAAAAGCTCTTCACCAAGGATGACAAAGATGAGAGAACAAGAAACTTGGAGAGAAGAAAGTGCTAGCCCTCACTCTACCAAGTGGCCGGCCAAGGGGGATATTGAGAGAGAGGTGGGATATTTCCTTCCTTCCAAATTTCCAACTTAAAACCATAAAATAAGATGGCGTTATGGCTTACAATATATAGACCCATACATATGACATCTATGGCATGTGTGCCACACCTCTCTTTTAGTGGCCTATTTTTGGGTTATCTAGGTCCTTCACATTTATCTTATAATGTGTTACATAGTCTAAAGTCATATGGTCCATTTGTTTAATTCTTTAAGTCATATGGGACTCAATCAAAGTTCTTTAACTTAATTGAATAATTAAATTATTCTACTTAGTTTAATTATTTTAATGATTTAATAAATTAAGTCACCAACTTGTATAACAAATATTGATCTTAGTCAATCCTTGTTGACCATGTTGAGTGTCAAGTCAACGGTTGACCTTTGACTTTTACCAAGCCACAAAATCTTTCTTCTCTTCTAATTCTCAATCCACTCATTTTTGGAGTGCGATCTTATAAGTTCTAATTAGCGAGGCCATGGGTAAGTATGATTCTTCTAAATTGAATATGAAATGTATCCCTCCAAACAATTCTCCCTATTGGCAAAGGCTAATTATAATTAGTCCTACAAGGCTTCCACAAACAATAGCTGACACCTAGTAGTATGTCATGGTTACCCAAGCTAAATAGAATTCATTTAGAGAACCTAGTCAATTTGAGATTGCAATGCTGTTCAGTATTTCTCTAACACAATACTCTATGGTGTATTGTTGGGATACAGTTAACTTGTGTCAAATCCCTAATACGACATTTCTTCACATGCCTCTGTGGTCATGCTGGATATCCCGAGGGACATCTTTAAGTCACATCTTTTGATGTGACTGTATAGTATTCTCAAAGACAAACAACTCATACATAAGACAACTGTGATGTCTCAAGTCTGAGGACTAATTTGCATTATCGCAGCCTAGAATTACTTGTTTGACACTTGTGCGTAAAACTTCCATACAAGAATTCTTTAGTTTGATCTCATTCAGTGAACTTCATCTTTATTGAGCACCTACATACTTGTCTTAATGTCTCTACACGAATGGATTGAGACTAACCATCCTCCCAATTGAGCAGACATAGTCTGTACTAGTTTTTGCGGATCACCATTGTCTAATTTGTGATCCTATGACCAGGAACATTTTAGGATATGATATACATATGACGGGAAGGTCTCGTGAATCTAACTTCTTTAGATTACTTTCCATTTATATTCTTATCCGTGGACTTGTTACTTTGTAGTTGGTATATGTAAGTTTCTTAAAGTAACATTCACAAAGCAAAAAACTTTAATTTTGGGAGAATGTTTTGCTTCCAAAGTTTCTTCATAAGCTAAGAATCAGGGGGTGTTGGATTTTATAAGCACTCTTAATAGAAAAATTTCCACTTAGGTTAGGTCCCCATATTAATTTATCACGAATCTAGAGGGATAGGAAGAGTAGAAATTTAATCAACAATATCTTGCGACAATAAACACAAAGAAGAGGAGTAGTATTCCAAGTCTTATTCGCTATGAAGGTAGAAACCTTCAAATTTTTATCAATAGAAATTCTTTGACTCTGAAGTAAAAGGTGAGAAAGGGAAAAGGAAAAAGCTAGTTATGGCCAAAAACAAATCAAACTCCCATCTCCTAACAACCACCTAACACCTTAGAGTAAAATAAGTCTATAGTCTAAAATTGCTTTCCAAGTTGCAAACTGATAAGAGGTCTTTTCATCTCAAAAAAAGATTTAATCCTTAAGTATTTTTTGTGAACAATTTAGGACCACTAATTCCGATTATTTGTCAGGCATTTCTAGCGTAATTCAGCTAGAGCAGCAAGGTTAAAGTGAGTAGCTGATCTAATACCCAGACCTCTATCTCCTTGCGCAAGCAAACCTGCTTCCAAGCCACATGAGGGCAATGGGTCTCTCTAACCAGAAGAATTTTTTTATACTCCCTATCCATCAAATGAGAAACTTTTGGGATGAGTGATTAGGAATCCCATAAATACTAGCCTTAATCAAAGTTAATCTACCCGTCCTAGACATGGTATTAGCTTTCCAACCAACAAACTTCTTTTGGATTTTATGAGTAAGGTCTTTAGAATTTTAAGGGTCCTTGCGAAAGACTACATTATGAACACCTAAGTACCGACCTATAGTTGACTTATGTTGAATTTGTAGGATATTGCTTATAGTACTTTTGGTAGCAGTAGGAACTCAAGAAAGAAGAATATTGTTGATTTGTTGAAGTTAATTTGGAGGCATGAAACCTGAGATAAGATTTGCAAATCAGTAGAGATTTTCCTAGCAATTGTAGATGATGCCATAGAGAAAATAAGGCAGTCATCAGCAAAACAAGATTGGAGATCCTAAAACCCCAAGGGGAAGAAAGAAGACCAACCTAGTTTCTACTGTTATTCGCTAAAAGATTAAAATGTCGACTAAAAGGCTCCATGAAAATAATGAAAAGATAACGGGATAAAGGGTCCTCCTAACGAATTCCATTAAAGGATTTGAAGAAACATTTGGCAAACTCATTAATGTTGATGGAATAAGGCATAGAGATAATCAAATCCATAATTAGAGAAATCTACCGCTCATGAAAACCAAACTTGAGTAAACAAGCTTTGATATAGGACCAGTCAAGCATATCATAATGCTACCAAAGCCCATAAAAAAAATAAAAAAATAGGGAACCGGTCCAATACCGAAAAACCGCATTGAAAAATGGTGGTCCAGGTTGGTACAGTTTTCCTTCCATTTTTTCTAAAACTTAGACCGACCCGCATCATTGAATAGTGCCGATTTTGGTTCTGGTGTAAGATGGAAACCGGACCGCGGCCAACCTTAGGTAGAAGTTTCGAGAGGAAGAGAGAAACGAGAGACTTTCATTTTTTTCCCCGTAATAAGAAAAGAGAAGTGTTGCAAGAAAAGAAACCTATGGAGTTTTTTACTTGCTTGTTTCTTGATTTCAAATCCATTTTTGAAAACATGGAAAACAACATTTTCAAAGTTGAAGGACAATATTGAATTTGTTTTTGGAATTTCGTTTTCCGTGTTTTCATACGACTGCTTATCAAACGTGTTTTATCGCGTTTTCAATTTTGTAAAACGAAAATGGGGGCCGTAAAACGTTACCGAATGGCCCATAAATACCTTTGAAATGGAGTTAGAATTGGAGGAGAAACCTAAGAGCAATTCCAAGAGAGATGTCAAATTTCGAACATCAAATTTAAATTTGATGTCTAATGTGGCAATTTGACATCTTGCACAGTTTTACACTCCACCCGATTTGTCAAATTAAAATATTATTTTATTACATTTTAGTGTTAATTTATTTATTACTTCCTAATTGAATATAAATTTTATATTTTTAATTCAAAAAGAAATAAAATATTAAAAGACAATCAATTAATTAAAAAAAAGAAAGAAACTACTACAAGTTGGGGTTGTTCACAATGCACAAAGAAAAGGAAAATTTTTGGTATAAAAGAGGAATTGTGTTTCAACACAAGTTCTTCTTCTTCTTCTTCTTCTTCTTTTTTTTTTTTTTTTTTGAAGAAACCAAAATGAAAGAGATGTATTTATAAACAAAAATTAAATAAGTAACGTACAATATGAGGAAAAGGGTTGTGTGTTTATAGACAAAATTAAATGTATTTGTAATTAAAAAAATTTGTTTAACAGTGCATGAAAAAAGTTGTAACGGTTAAATCATTCAATATTAGCCTAGCATGAAGTGACAAGATAAAGAAGGAAAATGATAAATGAAAGTTATTAAGTGAAGTAATATTTATGTGTCTTAAAAAATAATAAAATAATCATTGACCACCTTGCTTTTGCAAAAATCAAAAATAACAATTGAAACTTCAGCCCTTGTTTCACAACATCTTTGACAATTCAATTGGAGTGATATGAGGAGTTATTTCTAGTCGTTAAATGTCTATGTGGCACTTTGGTTTGACATACGCTAAGAAAAATAAGGACATTGCCTTTGTTGTCTTTAAAAAGAGAGAGGTTTCAAAGGGTGATAACAAGGTAACAATAAGCTACCTATTTATATCTACTAGTTTCTCAAAGCTTCAAGAAACATACTAATTTTGTAAAGGTCATATATTGTTGGGATAGAGAAAAAAGATGTCTTGCTGGAGATATGATCTTAATATATTTTAGTTTGCATTTTTGTCAAGTTATGAGCTTTTAATAACAAGGTTATCTACTCAGTTGTGAAAGTAGCATATATACAGATCGAGGCTAGAGGCATAATTATCCACGTCGAGTAGTAGGAAGAATTGGCCATGTATGAGATTGGAGTTTTCAACTTAGTTATTCTTTGTTGATGTATGTTTAAAGGCCAAGTTACAATTTTGGTCTCTATAATTTGGGTGAAGTTTCACTTTTCTACTATAGTTTGAATTTTTGAGATTTTTGGTCTATAGTTTGCTGGTTGTTGCAATTAAAAAAGAATTGGTTAATTTTATCAAAATCTTCAATGAAACTAAAGCATGTTAGAGCACTTCTACCTCATTGTGCCATGGCAAAGGGTACGGGTAAGTATGGGCAAACACTATTCACATAAATAGTGACTACCTTAGCAATTTTTTTGATGGATTCCCACTTATTGCTCGGGCAACCCAAGGGCATCCACTATTTACATGAGATATGAGGAGATGAATTTGTATGGATTTTGGTATGGGAAGTGATAAGAACATGGCTACGTATTTATAGAAGAAAAAAAATTCTGACTTTCAGCTTGCCCAGTCAGCATCCTAAGCAAGTCTTGCCTTCAAGCTTGCTAGTTTCATGGGTCCACTTCTTGCCATGACAACTTTTCCTTTGTGGGGGTTTGTTTTGGAGCCTAGGCCCCTTTTTGATGGGTGGAAGTGCTCTTAGGGGCACATGTTATAAGAGCTTTTAACTCAAGTTATTAGCATATAAGTATGTTGTTTTCAGTTCGTGGGTGAACTAGTGATGCATTCATATGTAAGGTGATAGTGGGTCGACCACTACATAGTAGGTAGACTGTATGTCATACTACGCTAGGGATTCATAAATTAATTAGGAGAATCTCAGTTACACTCCCTAAGGTTTAGGCTTATTTCACTTAGACCACACATGTTTCATTTATAACACTAACATCCGTTCCGTTAGTCTCTGTGAACGGAATATTCCTTCTGACTAGAATTGATTGAAAAAAGTCAATTTTACCCTTCTAACACATTATAACACAATTTTGTTTTCCAAAACTAAAATTGCACTCAACAAAATAACAATCAAATCAAAGATCCAATACAAACTAAAGAGTGCTGTTATTTGTACCATATTTACTGGAAACATTGTTGTCCACCTCTCTAATATAAGTGGGTCCTACATATATTAGTGGGGTCCACCTTTATTAAAGAGGTTGTCAACAAAGTGGTCAATGAATGTGGTTCAATAATATTATTGAAAACTAAATCTAACTAAATAAAACACACAAAAAGATGAAATTGATTTTGAAAAGAAAGGTAGATGTGGGTGTTAAAGGCCAATTTAGTAATCTCGTAAATGCTACAAAACCTAAAACCTTTAGAGGTACATAGGTGGTCTTGTGATAGAGTTCAATTAATGATAATATTATACCTTCGGGGATTTGGTAAAATGAGTTTCAGTTGAGGATATTCTAAGAGTAGGGAGAAGCATGATGGGTTTCGAAAAGGAAGTTGAGTAGCCACCATTGAGAGATAAGATAGGGTTGTTGATGTATCAATTGGATTTAGCTTGTGACTGGCTGAGGTTGCAAATAAAGCATTGATGGGTTGGAGGAGAAGCCAAACTCTTAGATGAGTTTAGGGTTTGGGTGATTCATCGGTGGTGTTTATCATTTTGGTCTTTCTGTCTTAAGAATGGATATGCAGAGACCTCATTGAGTCACCAATGAGAAGCAAGGTGCCTCCATGGCGCTTCAAGTAAAGGTGCCTTCATTTTTTTTCTTTTCATATTTATTTAAGAGCTTTTAGATTTATTTTAGAAAAATAATTTGTTATATTTAATTGTTTAAAAGCACAAATGACCATATTGGCCTCTGGATGTTATTGAGAGTTAACATCCGTTAAATTTAAAGAGTGTTAGTATTTGGGCTTGAACGATCATCATCTTGTGTTAGGTTGGTTAGTCATTTCCTTGATGATTAGGAAACCTTAACTTAACACATATACATGGTTGTTATAAAAATAAAATAATCAGAGTATGAAAAGTACCACTGAATATTGGGAGTAGAATTATATTTGTTCTTCTGGTGTTTACACTCACAAAATTCCCTCATATACAACTCACTAACACTCAGATTTCACACTCTCTTTTCTTTCCTCTCACTCTTCCTTTCTTTCCTCTCTTCTTCGTTGGTGTGTTTTGCTAAGCAATGGTAAGCCTATTTATAGGCAAATTAGATAGCTTCTAACATCATCATTAAGCTCCAACATCATCATTAAGCTTTTTAAATATTATTTCCTTCTTTTCTCTATGTGGACTCCACCACTTTCTTTACAACAATGGTAACATCCTCTCACTAGCAACTGAACTATTGTTTTGAGATCTCTATTATAGACATCCAATAATCTGAATAATGAGGAAGATATACGGGACTTAGTACATTTGTGAAATGGTTTTCACTTATAAAATGAGTTCGAACATATATAGGGCTTTTTATTACAAATGGTTCTTGAGGTTCACGAGATTATCACTTTTAGTTCCTTATGTTTTTTGTGACATGGTTGGTCCCTAACGTTACTAATGGTACATCAAATTGATCCCTCCTTCAAAAATTCTGTTAAATTGATGACGTGGCACATATGTGGAGCCCACACATCCAATGATATAGAGCCACGTGGTTTTAAATAAAAAAGTAATATAGTTTAAATATTTTAAAACCTAAAATTCATAAAGAATTTAAAAAATATATATTTTAGGAAAAAAAAAAGATTAAAACTAGAAAAAAATATATCATGTGGCATCCATCACTTCCCCCTTTCCCTTTCTCCCATCTGCCCTCTCTCCCTCTCTACTATCTCTCCACTATGTGTTCTCCCTCTGTTCTATTTGTCCCGCACCTACAACCCACCCCCACCCCCACCCACCCTACCTCCGAGCCTTAACTAATTTAAGTTGATTATATAGTGAACTGACAAACATTGTGAGTGTAGCAAATATGTAGTAATTAATGAAAAACAAGATTAAACACACCATAATCCTTTATTTATAATAATTCAGTACATTATTTTACACATTATACATTGTATGGTAAGATACATGAGTGACTTGATATAACATAGAGTTCCTATGAGGTTCAAATTTTTCTATGTCTTCATCATCTTTATGTGTAGAGTAAGTAGTGTTACCCCACCACTCTTCATTACCCGACCACAATATTTGCGAACTATGCCATGTTTGTTTCTGTTTATTGGGTCTTCATGTTCCCAAACTGGATCACGTCTATTAACTCCACTAGACATCTTAAACGTTCCTATATTTATTTGTCATGGAAATTAGGTAACTATTTTTTGCCAAAAAATATAGTAGTGATGATTATCCAAGAGAACCTAAATAATAAAGTTATTCTATGAAAGAATTAAATAGGAAGTAAAGAAATGATTGTAGGAAATTCAAGTAATTATGAAAATAATATGGAATAATAAAACCTAATAATGAATAGTAATACAATTTGGTAATAAAATAATAAATAACATTAATCATATTAAAATTATCCTATGAACAATTACAGAACATTACTTAATTAGTTCAAAGAATTAACATGCAATTATTATTTTGTTCTCGCATGCACAGGTCCACACAAAAAATATTTTTGTATAAATTACAATAATATAAATATAAGTTTGTAAACTTACCTTAAATATGGCAACCTTTGCCTATGTTGGGGTTTTTTTCCTCCTTTTTTCCATGCATGTACATATTGTGATATTTTGGCCAAATGTTTTTGAAGCTGGTGAAAAATTATTGATGTTGATATTTTCTGATATTATTGTCAATATTATCGATAATTATAGGATATGCTTAACTGCTACCAAGGTCTTAAATATCGATAGTTTCAGAAATATCGGTGGTTCAAAAACACGGAAATATCGATGGAAATATCAGAAAAATATCGATATCAATAAAAATTGGATAAAAACAACAGAAATTGTGATAAATACATGGAAATTTTTAATGAAACTTTAGAAGAAGTTTATTTAGTCAATGATCTATTATTTTGACAAAAAAAAATTGGAAGGAAATGCATTGCATAGTGGGTTTGAGTGATTTAAGTTGATTATATTGCGAGCTGACAAACTCTGTGACTTAGAAAATAAGGAGTAATTAATGAAGAGAATTAAACACCCCATAGTAATTTATTTATCATTTTTTTAGTACAATATTTTACACTTTACAAATTGCATGGTAAGATACATGTGTAACCTTATTTCACATTATTCATTGGACATGGTACACGTTCTTATATTTATTATTTATCAAAAATTGGAAAATAATTCAACCAACTTGACTTTTCATGAAAATTAGGCACTTTACCATACTTAAAAAATAATAGTGAAGATTGAAAATTAACTAATAAATTTATCAAAGGAAGAATTAAGTAGTAAACAAAGAAAATAATTATAGAGATTTAATTAAGCAACAATTTAAAAGGGAATTTAGTAATGTAAGTACTTATAATGAATAATAAAATAATCAATAACATTAAATGGATTAAATAGAAAAGAAATAAATTATATTAAATAATTAAGTACCTAATCAACAATATAAAACAATAAGTAATAATTTTAATTTCTATTTTGAGAAACAGCTCGCATGTATTATAAATACATATTCCATAGCTTATTATCACAAAGTGATGACTAGCGTGATGGTTAAGTGGTTGCAAAATATCGGAGTGGAGAGGGGTTCGAACCCCACTGTGTCCGCTGAGTTTAAATTGTTTAATTTTTGAAAGTTCATATCGCAATATTATCGATATTATCGCGATATTTTGACCATTTAAAGCTGCGAATTGAACGAAAACTGGGAATGTGGACCCCACCTCTAACAACTGAGAAGATAAAAAGATCGTTGGGCCTGCTGATGTGGATTTGAGGATTTTAGATATAGTTTTTGAGCATACGATCGAGAGAGGGAGAGGGTTGTGAGTTGGTTTCAAAATCTTGAAGGCAAGAAGAAGCGACGTGACTGACGACGATGCCCGTTTGGCGAGAAGCAGGAGAAGCGCAACCTGTGTACGATAAGTGAACCTTCTGAAAAGGGACCTACTTTCTGAAAATGAATCTTGTCCTGTTTTGTTGAAAAGAATCTTGACATTATAGTGATCAACGTTGTGTACAAATGGATAGTCTTTAGGTCTTTTTGTGTTATATGTTGTTGGGAGAGTGGGTTCTAATGCAGTATACCTTTCCTGATGTGGTCCTGTTTTTGTTTTCATGTAGTTGGATTTGAATACGTTAATCGAACTATGTTTGTTGTCTTGCTTTTAATGATTGGCTTAGAATACTATTTTTTCGTTAAAGACAAACCTTTTTTGTTTATGTGTAGAGGACAAAGAGTTGGTGACTTTTGAAGTGCATCATGGTGATAGAATTGTGAAAAACAAACACAACAAGTGGTGTTATATTGGAGGGTCTATAGGATATTTGGATTGGTGTCCTATAGAGTATATAAATATGTTAGAGATATGGGAGCAAGTGAAACTACTTGGGCACATGGGGAAAGTATCACTTAAAGGAGTAGTAAATGAAGAGTTACTGGATACAGGCACAAATCATGAACTGTTAAGTTTGTGTGATAAGGTACCACTTTCTTATCATAGAGTGGTGATAATTTATGTACAATACACTGAAGAGGAATATGTTATAGTGAATGAGGATTGTGAAGAGGTAGGTGTGGCTTTGAATGAGGATAGTGAAGAGGAAGATCTAGCATTGAATGAGGATAGTGAAGAGGAGAATGTATGGCTTTGAATGAGGATATTGGGCCTATTACTGAGGCTATTAGGCCACTAAACAATGATGAAAAATGGATTTTTTACTGAAGGCAGTGGGTCACTGATCAATGATAAAGATGGGCGGCCTTTTACTGAGGATCATGACCTACTTGCATAGTTCAAAACTGGGATTCAAGTGATGATGATGGGTCCCTAAACAATGAGGGTAATAGGTGTGATATAGGTGAGACTAATGTGGAAGACAGGAATGAAGACACTGAAGAAGAAGACAAGGAAGATGACCCTGATTTTGTTGATAGTGCTTATAAGCACAGTGAACATGAATGTGAGTTGTTGAAAAATGATGATAAAGCATTTGAAATTTATGTATACCACCCTGAATCAGTTGAAGACCCAAATGCCCCTGTAGATGAAGATGAGGAGTCAACTGATGTAGCTAAAAGTGATGTTGAGAGCTTGGATAGTACCTCAAATGAGGAGGATTATGGGAACCAGAAGAAAATGAAAAGGAAATTGCCTAAATTTGAAGAATTAGGCCAAAAACAGACATGCGCAACCCTGTGTTTAATCTGGATTTAAGATTTGCAACCATTGGCCTATTTGGGAAAGCAATTATGAACTATTCAATTATAAACATGGGGATGATTAAATTCAAATGCAATGATTGTGATAGGGTGAGGGCAATGTTTGCAAGGAATTGCAAATGGCTTTGATTTGCTTCAGCAGTGAATGGTAGTGAATGGGTTCAAGTGAAGAAGTTGGTTAACGTGCATGATTGTGGGACAATTGACCACAACTTTCATGCTAACTCAACATGGTTGGCTTAGAGATATGCTACTCAACTGTCTAGACTGCATAATTGGGATATGAGAACTTTTAAGCAGCAGGTACAAGAAGATTTGTCTGTGATAGCTTCTAAATCCCAAATATATAGGGCAAGGCCAAAAGCAACATCCATAACTGAGAGGACTTATGAAAAACAGTATGAGTTATTATGGGATTATGTTGTTGAACTAAGAAGGACAAATGTGGGTAGCACAGTCATTATCAAATGTGAGTTAAAGGGTGAAAGACTAGGGTTTTAGAGGATTTACATTTGCTTAGCAGCAATTAAACAAGGGTTTTTGCAGGGATGTAGGCCAGTGATATAATTTGATGTTGGTCATATCAAAGATCATCACCCTGGACAATTGTTATCTGTTGCTGGTGTGAATCCTAACAATGGCATGTATCTTATTGTGTATGCAGTGGCTGAGGTGGAGAATTATGAAACATGGTCACGGTTTTGTCAACTATTGGCAGAGGACCTTGGAATCGAAAACAGCATAAGATATGTCTTTATCATAGACAAGCAAAAAGGCTTGATTGATGCAGTACATGATAATTTTCTAAATGCTGAGCACAGACACTGCCTCAAACACTTATAAGCAAATTTTTTGCTTGCTGGTCACAAAGGATTGGTGTTGAAAATGCAAATGGAGAAAATTGCAAGGAGCACAACCATCCCATGGTGGGATGCTAAGATGAAAAATATGAGACAATTTAGCCAAGTTGCATTTGATTGGGTGGCGGCCTTAGATCCATCACAATTGTGCAGAGCGCACTTTAAAACTTATTCCAAGTGTGACATCCTTTTAAATAATATGTGTAAGGCTTTATAGAAGTCAGAGACAAACCCATTTTAACCATGCTAGAGAGGATTCGATACTATATTATGTTGTTGATGACAACTAGAAGAGTATCTTGTGAGAAATGGAAACATGACATTGGTCCAAGGATTTTTGGCATTTTGGAGAAAACGAAGAAAGAATCAGCTTGGTGCATTCCAAAGCTTGCTGGGGAGAGTTTATATGAGGTCAAAAATCATGATAGAAGTCAGGTTGTGGTTGATTTGGCAAGGAATAGTTGTTCATGTAGGACCTGGGATATCACTGGGATCCCATGCAAGCATGCTTGTGCTGCCATTGGGCAATTAAATGGGGATCATATTGCTTATGTTGATGCTTGTTACAAGAAGGAAGCCTTTATGAGAGCTTACAGTCCAATGGTTCACCCAATGACAAGTGAAGACTTGTGGCCTAGGTGTCATATGTCTCCTTTGATGCCACCACTTTATCACAAAAACCTTGGGAGACCAAGAAAGAAGAGGATGAGGTCAGCAGGTGAACAACCAAGCAAATTTAATCCTACAGCCACCAAGTAGCAGAGGTATAACTTGGAAACTAAGTGTTCAATTTCTAGACAAGGAGGCCATAATAGGAGGAGTTACCCTAAGGCAAATGAAGGCACTAGCAGTCAAGTTTGTCTCTTCCCAATAAACATTGGCAAGACATATTTGTTTTGGATCTTTATTATTTATTTTGAAGTGATTCTTTTCTTATGTTAGGTCCCATCTAAACTAAAGGTGAAGAAAACAATTGACACGACATCAACCAAAAGGGTTACAAGACAATCAAGAGCCAAGCAACCTGTAAGTGACTTTCCTTTGATATATGTATAGAGGAAAAGGTATGGGATGTAGTTGATGTAAATTGCCTTGTGCTTTAATTTTTAGATCAGAAGAAGGTCGGAAACTGGCTAGTGTTCTCAAACTGCCCAATCTTCTTAAACTCCACATGCTTCTGAAATAGCCTAAGCTTTTGAAACTGCCCCAACTTCTCAAATTGCCAAAAAAGAGAGGTTCAAGTCTCCCGCAAAGAGGATTAAATTTACCAAAAGGAAGGATGGTTCTCAAACTGTGCAAGGAAGTGAATCTGTGCAAGCTTGTCCAAGTTCTCAAACTAGCCAATGTTCTTAACTTGACACCTTTTTGCCACTAATACAAACAAAAAGAGATTCAAATCTCCTGCCAAAAGGAAGAAATTTACCTGTCATAAGGATTTGTTGGATGGTTATCACCCTTGGAGATTCTGATGATGTGCAAGTGTTATATGTTTTGTTAAAATGCCTCTTATGAAGAACTTTTGATTCAAGTGTTATTTTGCAAGTCCAACTGTTAAGGACAACCCTTTCAAATAGGGATTAACTATTATTTTGCAAGTCCAACTTTTAAGGACAAACCTTTCAAGAGAATCAAGTACTGGTATTCATTTTGATCTTAGGTCCATATTGAAAGTAATATTATAAACTGTGAGGAGTTGATGAATGTTATAAACTATAAGGATTTGATCAATGTTATAAACTGTTTCCAGCTTCGTGCATTTTGATCAATGTTATGAACTGTTTCTAGGTATTCATTAGATAAGTTGATTTATACTCTTTTTCGTACCTTCTAGGAAGCGGAGGTATTGTTGTTTTGGTAATTATTTTGATACCATTACAAAAATATCAGAATCCAAAAACTGACTCACACATTGTGTTCAAAAACCACATTCATTTTATAAGTACCAATACATAGTTACATACGGTTGTAAAATCAAACCATGTTCCTCCATCATTACATACGTACCAAAACATGATATTTTACATACAGTTGCAAAATACAGACTTCTAAAATCTGCCTAATTCCTCCATCGCCAACCTCTAATGACCAAATTTTGTGGCAACTTTTACAGAAATTGCCAAAACAACAACATTACTAAACCCCATGAAAGAATAAGCCAACCCATTAACTTTCTTTCTCTTGATTGACGACGCCCAATGTCCTTTTCAAGTTCCTTCAATCTTCTAAGTAGCCAACTCACCAGAGCCTTCTCTCTAGGTGGAAATTCATCATCCACCCAAACAAAAAACCCACATCCTTTTTTCCTCCTCTACATCAACCACTAATAGCAATTAATAAATAAAAAAAAAAATTTAACCCAATTCACAGACTTTGAATAACAAAACTTGCAACTGATGAGTTCAGACAAACATGGAATCTTCGAAGTGGGTTGGCCTCAGTCCACGAAGTTTGTAAGCAAGCTATCTTCCCACAAAAGCAACGCGGTGCCGCCACATCCAACTCTTCCCCTTCGTCAATTATTTCAGGCTTCATCTTAAATTTTTGTGGAAACCCAACCTCTGATTTCTAGGATTTTATCTTCTTCTATGGGAGGAGGAAGCCAATTTGGGGTTTTTTGGTTCGCCAAGCAGCTCAAATCAATTCGATCGTTTTATCTTCTCAGTTGTTAGAGGTGGGGTCCACAAGTACACGTCACAACCTCTGATTGGTGGGAAAAATCCAAGCTCAGTTGAATTGACCAATATACCCCTGCCACATCATCATTTAACGGAACTTGGGATGGTGTTGACGGAAAGTGGTTTAGTGACACACAAAACCTTGGTCAATGGGGCAAAGTGGGTCACTTTAACTTTGAGGGGATTAAGTGGGAATTGATCAATGTTTCATGGTGCATTGTAGCAATTAAGCCTTATAGGATATGTGTATGGATATGTTCCAAAACATCCGAGACCCGAAAAAAAGATAATATTGGCGATATTTCGCTGATATTATCAATATTATGGTCCTTGCTCGCGATCCAACGCTTATCACCCAACCCTGACCCACTCTCTGCCTCTCTCTCTGTCTCTCTCTCTCTCTCTCTCTCTCTCTCTCTCTCTCTCTCTCTCTCTCTCCCCTTACTTTTTTTTAATGTTTTTTTTTTTCAAATTTTAAAACATTTTTATGGATGTTAGGTCTTAAAAATGGGTAATGATTTCCCCACTCCAATTTTATCCATTTACGCTCCTTTTTTAGTTATAAAATGGAGTGTAAGTGGATAAAATTGAAGTGGGGAAATCACCACTCTTAAAAAATATTATATTTTTTATTTAAAGCCACGTGGCCTAATAGCATTGGATGTGTGGACTCCACATATGTGCCACGTCAACATTTTAACAGAATTTTTGACGGAATCTCATGGAATGGACTAATTTGATGTACACTTAGTAACGTTAAGGACCAACCATGTCACCCAAAAATATAAAGGACAAAATGTGATAATTCCGTGAACCTTGAGGACCAATTGAGATAAAAACCCTTAATATAGAACAGCATACGGGGACAAAAGAATGAGAATAGAAGATTTGTGATGTTACATTGATTTGGATCACAAGATAAAGGGTAGAAAATTAATGACGCAGAGAAAACTAAGATGATCTAGGTATGCCACCATTTAGTGAGTGGTACTTCAGGAACCAAGCTGCTAAGTAGTGATGATGATATGATATGCTCAAACTGTTCCATCAAGATCTCCCTTAACCAATCCCTCAAGCATAATTTGAATCTCCACCTTGTTGTACTATAAGAATGGATGTAGTAGCCAAAGAGGCTGACGATACCAATTCATTTCCAACAACTCCTATCTCATTAGAGTCGTTGCTAGAATCTAGAAACATTGTGGCGGTGTCGTTTGACATGCTTTCATGCCTTCTTCCCACCATGACCATATCATAGTCACCTTCCATGTCGTTTATTTCTGTAAGGGTTTGTTCCCAACTTATCACCAGCTTCTCTAATAATTCTATGGAGGTATCGGTCATTGACCTCAACCTAAACTCATCCATGCACAAGTCATCAAGTGTCTTTTGCCTCCCTAAATTTTCCATTGCCTCCAAAATACCAACATTCACTTCTGCTCCCTCTTTATTTGGTTTAAGGTTAAACCGTATCACGGTTAGCCTAACGTGAGGATGACCAGCCATTCTCGCCGCATACGCTAATGCCTCGCGATCATCTACGCCACCTATGAACAACATGGCAAAGTGGTGACGACAGTTGGAGTAGGTGGATTTACCGAGGCCACGATCCACAAAGACACCTACAGAGCACCGTGCATTTGCAATCAAGTTGTTGTTGAGGCTCTTCAAATGCGAGTTATTTGATTCTTGCAGTGGTCCTCCTCCATCCATAGTTGTAGAATATTGCTGGTGGAATGGGATGATTATAAGGGCAACACGATTCTCCTCCGCCATGCTGCATATGTCTTGATGCATCGTGGTATAGGCAGACACCGCGGTGAGTGTTTGGACGAAGACGTTGTCTCTTTGTTTGGCATAGAGTTCAAAGGAACTTGAGGGAGAGGAGTTTTCAGACACATACACATCATTGATGTTGGTAGTATTAGTTCCGGAAGTGTCACGCAAAAGCAACATCGCGGATGTGTGCCCAGTTAGTTCGACAAGGTGGACGGCAAGGACATGTATAGGGGATTGTTTGGTCGGATTAGAAGCATCAAGAAGGTTGATTGTTCCAGGGACATCGCGTGAGGTGTGGATGCATGCGAGGATTCGAAGCTCGGTTTTCGGTCTTAGGCCTCCTATATTCCTCTGTTTGTATTGCGTGGAAGTCCTACTAGTCGACTTGTAAACAACGGCTAGAAACGGCCCAACAAAAAATGTCATCATCCAAATCGCCACCATCATTAGTGAAAAAGTTTGTCTGTTCAAGACCTGGCAACATAAATACCACATAACAAGGATCGATTTCAAAGATACCCATGCTGTATAATTATATATATATATAAATTAAATATAATTTAGCCACATAAATTATAGTGTAGTACGGTAGTACAGCCACGTGGTATAACTTATCCATACATGTTATAATATAAGTGGATATGTATTGATACTATTTCATAAAGTGAGAAATAGCAACCATGTCGTCCACCCGTATTATAAAATGTGTACAAGTTATACCATATGGTCGTAATCTAGTACCATAATATGATTTCTCGCATGAAGCCATATATGTCGATATATTGTAGTATGTATGTATGTATGTACCTTTAGGTCCCTAGCAGCGTTGAGTATAATAATTGTCAATAAGCCTTTGGTGTTCATGAGAAATCCAAGAGCTAGACTATCCCGTGGTGACATTTTGTTGAGTAAGCCGGCAACGAAAGTGCTTACAATCTTAGCCACAAAAGCTATGATGAAAACAGCGACTACACGATATATGTTAGTCCCAGTTTTTGCTTCCGATGCTGGGTCTCTAAGATTGAGAATATCGTCAACGCTGACTCTTACGCCGTTGACGGAGTAGTAGATAGGCATCAACACCACAGGCACAAAAGTTCTGAGCTTCTCTATAAGAGTGTTTGAGAATTCTCCCCTAGGCATAATAGCTCCAAATATGAAAGGCCCTACCATGGAGTGTGATCCTCCTGCATCGGTAATTAACCCACAAAGCACAACCCCAGCCATGACATAACATGTGAGCCCGTGGTAGTCGATGTTGTTACTCTCACGGGCTCCCTCGCGGATTCGATTAATAATCCGCGAGAGAGCCGGACGTACAACGAAAACGCATAGTCCTACAAAAGCCAAGGTGGACGTCACCGCTAAAATTTGATTATGATTGACTATGGCCATTACCGTCAATAGAAGAAACCATGAGCACAAGTCGGAGATAACGGAGGCAGATAAGGCGAGTCCTCCAATATCAGAGTAGAGAAGTTTTAGGTCCGCCAGGATTCCGGCGAGGTCCGAGAAGTTGGTGGTGGCAAGGGCAATGCCCCAAAAGAATGGGCCGTACTTTGTGCCCTTGGCTTTTGTTTGGTAGTCAAAGTCTCTGTATAGCAAATAGCGAAATAAGCCGAAACCAACAAGGACACAAAAGACAATGCCAACAAGGGCAATGCTGAGTGACTTCTTCCCAGCACGTAGTATTGGTTTGAAATCAAGCTCCAAACCCACCAGGAACATGTGGTAAACAAGGGCAAAGTTTCCCGCAGTCTCTAACGTCAACAAGCTACTCAAAGGAAATATATTTGATTTCAAAAAGATCACAACACCCAATGCCATGCCTCCCTGAAAATTTTAAATTAGTACTGAAAATATATGCTCTAATGACAATTATTTTTTCGTGATAAACATAAATTTTTCAAGCACACAGTAACAATATAGAACTTAATTAAGACTCAAAGTAACCATTTGTTTCGACGCACCTCACCAGGACCCTGTGATTTCAATTTGGCTTATATTTTTCTTGAAAAAGGATTTTTTTTTTTCTTCTTCAGATTTATAACAACCACATAAAATGGCCAAAATGGCACGCATGTAGAAAGGCTAACACCATTAGCATGTTATGTCAATTAATGTAAAACATATATCTAGGGGTACAATCCTTTCAGCATATGGGCAATATGGCGCAGGAGGACTAGTATATATTATTTTCTACCCGTTAAACACATGGTCATCAAATATAAACTACGTCGGCAGTCGTCCAAATATTGTAGATTGATATCCGACACAGGATAATATTTACGCCGAATTATAAATAATTTGTAATAGAGTAATAAGGATATGCAGTACTCACAAGAATCTCAGGAACAATGCGTGGTTGGTGCAAGGGTTTGCACACGAGCACCAAAAGATGAGTGAAGAACATGGTGATGATCATTCTCATAACAAGGACGGGGAGAGCTTGCATCAAGGGGTTTTGGGCACGCCATAGCCCATATGGGGAAACTTTTCTTACATAGCATAACTGCACTGAATCTTTTGTATCAGCCTTTAAAAAATAAGTTTCCCCGCCTGTACCGTTGTTAACCATTATATGTGCTTCTCTGCCCCTTGACGTACGTCTTCCCAAAATTAAGCAGGCCTTCGATCTTCGTCTTCCTCTTCTTTCCTTTTGATTTTGTTCAGCACCAACAACCCTTGTCCAGAGAGACTAAGAAAATAATGGCGCAATATTCCCGAGGAGAAATTGAGGCCCCAATCTCATAGAGAGACAACGAGACTGTATATATGCACAATGTCGTAAGGAGGTTATATACAACCGAGGCACACAAAATTTCTTACAACGGCTTAGTTGTAACGAAACGGGTAGAGTTGTTCCGCTATTTTGGTTTGGAAAGTTCTTTTGGCTTCTTACGTGCAAAGAGTCAAGGTTTCTTGTTTTTTGGTTTTTTTTTACTTTCTATTTTTTCAGTCAAATATTGTATATGTGTCAATATCTATAATTGAGGTATTTATTTGAGCTCGTGGAAAATGTAGTGGCAAATTTGATTGTGATATTGGTCCAATCAGATTTAGATCATCTTCTCTCTTGTGATGAACCAGCTTAGACCCTTTCCTCTCCTGTCTTGTGAATTCCTGCTCTCATGGAATTATTGAGGTGACGGCTCCTCCATTAAAACATGTTTTAGTGGAAATTGGAAAAACCAAGCATTAGAATATATGGGAATAAGAAATGCAAATAAATGTTTTTTAAGGACTTGTTTTTATTGAGAGGGGCAATAATATTACTATTACTAAACTCACACATATTGCATGAATGCTAAGACCCGAACCAAGATCTTGAATGGAGGAGCAATTGCTCCAAACTATTACACTAATGATTCCTTTGTAAAATGCAAATAAATATTAGTCAATGTGTTAAATTTCTTTCAGAAATTTTTAAAACTATTAAATATTAATAAAAATAAGAAATTCAATTTATAAACAAATAAAATTAAGATCTAATTTTAAAAAACCCCAAAGACACCGCAATCAAATCTCGGCCACCTCCTCCTCTCCTATCTTAGCCTCCACCACCCTTCTCTCTTTTAAGAGCAACTTCATCCATTTGCCCCTTGTCATGGCAAAGGGGGAGTTAGGACAGCCACTATTCACGTGAATAGTGGTTGCCCTTGCAAATAGTATTGTGTGTTTCCACCCGTTGCCTTGGTAAAGGGCAATTACTATTCTTTCTTTTTTTTTTCACAAATTTGTTTACCTAAACAATTCATTTGGATAATATTTTCGGATAATATTTTTGGGTTCGTACATATCAATATTTATTATAAATTTCATATCGCAATCGGATAAAATTTTGGTATTTATAGAAAAAAAATCAGTATTTTTTTGGTATTTTTTTTAAAAAAAAATTCGTTTTTTTTTTCATTTTTTTTATTGCACAAAAATTGGCTGTCGTTGAATTGGAGAAAAAAATATGATCGAAGAGCCCAGAGTGCGACACGTGGACTTTTAGCGGTACTGTAGCACCTGGCACTATAGCACTATAGCGATGACGTCAGCACCAAAACGAGGGCTGGAGCTCGGGCCAACCTTGCCCTCGGGCTAGCCCAGGTTGCTGGGTCCCACCTTGCACCAGGCCCTGAGCTTCTTGCTGGAAACAGGTTTTTGTTTTTTTTCTCCCCCCAGCCTTGGGCTCAACTCCTTGCTGGAGTTGCTCTAAAATGCTTGTAGGACTTTGTTGTTAAAGCGCAAACATTTACACAACATATTCACTGTTCACATCAAATTACGCAAAAGCAATATGATTGTCAAAGCAATATAATGCTCACAACTCATTCAACACATTTGTCTATGCGTATAATACAAATCAATAAACACTTCATCTTTCCCAATTTTATCTCTCACTTGTCATGAAATTTACCATCTTTATTCTATAATTTGTCAATAGATGTGAGTTAGATCAGTTGAATAGAACAGTAAAATCACAGTTTGATAGATTAAATTAATTTTATGTAATTTAAATTATCATTTATATTAAAATTAAAATAAAAGATGAAAGTACCCATATCAACGCTAGAAAACTGAAAGTTTTTGGGAACCTATATCATGTTTTTCCTTCTTCTTTTTTTTTTTTTTTTTTTTTTCAGTCCAAAAAAAAGATAAAGGGGTCCTGTTTTTATTAGATTTTTCTTTTCGGGGCAACGTTATCTGCGACTGCGATACATCAGCAGCTCAGCTGACGATTTCAGTTCTCTTTTCTAAAGAAATCTTCAAATTGAAATTGAGACATCTAACATGGTACCGCTCTACAGTTTGAAGAGCCTTGGATTGGATTGTTCAATATTTTCTTGTACATTTGCTTCCAAAACTAAAAGATTTATTGTTGGAGAGCTAAAACCCTCGCAATTTTCTCTTCAAAATCAGTTACTTTACAGACCCCTCACCACTGAAATCTTAGAAAATCCAAACAATTCCACAGTCGCTTACCTCATAAACTCATGTGGCTTGTCGCCGGAAGGTGCGATTTCAGCAGCCAAGTGGGTCGAGTTGCAGTCCCCAGAAAGAGCAGACTCTGTTTTGGCTCTTTTGAGAAACCATGGACTCTCTGAAACCCAGATCTCCAAGATGGTGAGGTCGCGTCCACAACTTCTTTTAGCCAATCCTGAGAAAACCCTTTTGCCCAAGCTTGCGTTTTTCAGCTCTCTTGGAATTTCAAGGCAGGACCTTGCAAAAACTCTGGCTTTTAATCCGAAGCTTTTGTCACGAAGCTTGAAGAAACAGATCATACCCACGTACAATTTCCTTAGGAGTCTGGTTTCTGAGAAAAAGCTTGTTGCTATTTTCAAGCATAACTCGTGTATTTTCGTGGAAAGTAACTGCAATGTGTTGGCAAATATTGGACTTTTGAGAGAATTGGGTATGCCCCAATCATGCATTTCTATGTTGCTAGCTCACTACACTACCGTTTTGATGATAAATCCTGAAAATTTTGGTCAACTGGTGGGTGAGGTTAAGGAAATGGGATTTAATCTGGAAAAGTCGACTTCAGTGAATGCAATGCGTGCCTTGTGTGGTAAGAATAAGCTGATATGGAATCGAAGTCGAGAAGTTTTTAGGAGGTGGGGTTGGTCTGAGGATGATGTTCTCTCTGCTTTCAGGAAGAACCCGCAGTTTATGATTGTGTCGGAGAAGAAACTATTGCAGGCAATGGACCTTTTAGTGAATAAGATGGGATGGCCATCAGAAATGATTGCCAAATATCCAGTGGTCCTGAGCCTCAGTTTGGAGAGGAGACTTATTCCAAGGTGTTCGGTTGTTAAAGTTCTATTGTCGAAAGGATTGGTAAATGAAAACTTGAATTTAGGTTCTGTGTTGCTTCCTGCAGAGAAGGAGTTCTTGGGGAGGTTTGTAACCGGATATCTCAAAGGAGTACCGCAATTGTGGGATGTGTATCAAGGGAAAGTGGATATCCAGGATGTATGATACTGATACCTTGAAATGGCTGAGCTTGTATATAGACTTAACCCCCTGAATATCCAGGTTTGTAACCATCACTCACATGTATTAGCTTGGTTTTGGCACAATATTAGAAGGTTGTCTTGTACCCTAGAAATTGTCCCAACGTGTTATTAAATTCTGCTGGAAGTAAATTCATTTGTTCACTTTTTTACTTCATAGCCTGGCTGCTTTTAGTTATACTTATATATACTTTCTTATTAGATGACTTGCTTTAAGTTTGCCTTACCACGGTGGTGTTGCCAATCTCCTGCAGTTTATACATTTAACATTGGTTAGCCTTGAAAATTGTTTTCATAGAATAGACACATATATTGCTTTTATTCGGAATTTAATCTTGTCCATTTTTGAAGTTATAACATATCAATAGCTGTCACCACTTTATCCCTTTCTCAGATGAAAGAAAAAGCAGCTTCAGGAAGCGATTATCTCTTCTTTTTTTCTTCTTCTTTTTTGGTTTTTGGGGGGAGGGGTGGGGCAGCACGGTGGGGGCTATGATTGAAGAGGTAATATTTGAGATGAGCTGTGTGTACTTCAATCAGGTTAGTCTCTGATTGGTATGATTCATGAACATTGACGTTGTAAATAGGAACGCTAGTCATGGATAGGATATCTGCATTCTGCACAAAGCGTCTTACATAGTAATGATGTATGACTCTTTCTTTTCTTCCTTTTCCTTTTAGCATTCCATCTTTTAATTTTTTCACTTGGTGCAATTGCAAAAATTGTATTAGTTCATGAAGCTGAGGCATTGTGGAGCAATTGTGGAGGACATCAGTCCTTTCTCCAGCACAAGTTTTTGTGTATGGTATGGTGGTAAGACAAATTGTTGCTGATACCTTTATTATGTGTTCCAACTAGATCAATGTCAATTTTGTTTTGCTAAATCCTAAATACAAATTAGCTTCAAAATGATATCCCAAATCCAAACTGATAGGTTGAATGTGATTATGTGAAAAGTCAAATTGTTGTTGATATGGTGGTAAGACAAATTGTTGTTGATACCTTTATTACGCACCTTAATTGCACATAGTAAATTTGCTGCTCTCATGTTTCAAGTGTCCATGCTTGATCATTTTGTATATACTGTGCATATAAAATATTTAGAGCTCAGTTTTATACTTAGCCCTTGAGGATGTGAATTTTTGTGCCCCCCTTTCTAGAATACAATTGGAGAATTTCCTATTGCGGTGGAGTTGCCTTCCATAATCTGGAAAATCCTTAGAACCTGAAACTAGAAGGTGAGTTCCATCAGTTAGGATAAAAAGAGAGGAGTGGTTGCTGGAAGCATGAGCTTGTGACGGAGAAAAACTTAGCTGTAACCGGTTCAAACAAGTTTTCTCCTTGCGATGACATGATGTATATACATAGCGAGGCTAGAGGGCCATCACATGTAGTGTTAGCTGATTATGTATTGTGGCAATTGTGCCTTTGTTTTCGATTACAAGTGATGATTGTGACCTAAACATGAATTCGTGTGTCAAATATTTTAGAGGTATGTAGGAGATTCTTCATTGTTGTTCAAATTGAAATTGTTGGTTTGTACAAAAAGAGTTGCCCCTAATGTGTGTGGCAGGTGTAAGTTGCCAAATGTAGGAAGTACCGTACAACCATCCAACGAGCAAACGCAAGATCACTTTCCAACGTTCCGCAAGATGTGTGTGCCATTTTCCTGTACCTCCATTTCCCAAAAAAGGTTCCAAAGCCTTCTAACTCCTCCAATAAATATAAATAGACTTGAACGACTCCAAAAAATTACAAAATCTCCAAAGTTTTCAACTTTTCACCGCTTTAAGCCTAAAAATTTCTTTTTCACCTGGCTCCAACTAAAATTTCAAATATTTTCGGGGAGAGGTAAATTTTAAAATTTCTTGGAGAGGGGTAAAGCTTTTCTTTTTCTCTAGAAAGTGTTAAATTTCGAATTTGGAGTTTCATTTGTTTGTGTTTTTTTTCACTGGGAACAAAGAAAATTGTGGGGTTTAAATAGAAAATCTCTTTTAGTTCTTATTTTTTCAGTTTGGGAAGATAGTGGGGTTTTCTTAGAAATTGTGAAAATTTAAATTAAAAGTTGGGGTGAACTAAGAGAAGTGTGGGGTTTAAATAGAAAATCTCATATTTTATGTGGCTTACATTTCACCTGAGCCCTTGGTCTTGAGGATGTGATGCATCAAAAAGGCAACTTTTAAAGCCAACCCTCTAGCCGTGACCTGAGAACGTGCACCGAAGTTGAGTCTCATGGTGGCATGTTCGTGGTACGTGGTGGTGACCGTAGGGGGCTTCTAACAGTAGGATGTTTGAGGTGATCTGATGAACCTCACCCGTTTTATATTTTCTAGCAATTGCCATTGAAGAAATCGTGGTTGAGTCTTCGAAATTCACTCTCAAGGAAAGGAAATGTTGGGAACTAACAAGTAAAAAGTAGGAAAGTTTCTTTTGGGTTAAGGGTTCCCCCATAAACCCCAAAACTACCAATTTTCGTTAGCTTTTCTTGGTTTTTCACCTCTTATCCATATCAAACTGAGTTACTTATGAGGCCTAAGTAGGGAATATTAGTGTCCTAAAACATATGGAATAAAGAGAGATGGTTGCGAGATTCATGTTACTAGTAGTTGTTTCATATGCAAGCAACACTTAACCTAAAGCCACTTCCAAATGATGCTATATGTTTGGGATATGAGTACAATAAATGAAACTGCTCCCAAATCTCAATGATCCCATTTGTTGGAGGAGTGCTAACTCAAAAAACGAGAATAAACCCAAAGAATGACGTTTACTACGGTTGATATCACGGTTTTGGTTAAAACCCTTTGAACCCCTGTTTTAGTTAAATAAAAAACCCTTCTGGTTCAAAAAGTTAAAATAAACCCTTTGGACCGAAGACCCGCTAGGATTTTAGAAAACAAATTGTTCATCTTCTTCATCGTTTTACAGGGCCACATCTATCATGGTTCTGCTCTTCAAATTGAAGAACCTCAGATTGGGTTGTTCATTATTTTCTTGCACATTTGCTTCCAAAACTAGAAGCTTTGTGGTTGGAGACGCAAAACCCTCGCATTGCACTCTTCATCCTCAGTTTCTTTACAGATACATCACCACCGAAATCTCACCAACCCAAAACGATATCACAGTCACTTACCTCATAAACTCATGTGGGTTGTCCCCAGAAGATGCAATTTCAGCGTCCAAGATGGTCAAGTTGAAAGCCCCAGACAGAGCAGACTCTGTTTTGGCCCTTCTGAGAAGCCATGGCCTCTCTCAACCCCAAATCTCAAAGGTTGTCAAGTGTTGCCCAAGAGTTCTTTCATCCTGTCCCGACAAAACCCTTTCGCCCAAGCTTCAGTTTTTCAGCTCTGTCGGAGTTTCAAGGGAGGACCTTGCAAGATCTGTGGCCACTAATCCATTGCTCTTGATGGTAAGCTTGAGGGAACGGATTGTACCCACTTATAATTTCCTTAGGAGTATGATTTCTGAGAAAAATATTGTTAATGTTTTCAAGCGCAGGTCGCGGGTTTTCTTGGGCAGTCACTGCAATGATGTGGTGCTAAATATTGGGCTTTTGAGAGAACTGGGTATGCCTCAATCTTCCATTTCTGTGTTACTATCTCATTACATTCATGTTGTGATGCACGACCATAACAAGTTTGGTGAAGTTGTGGGTGAGGTTAAGGAAATGGGATTTAATCTGGAAAGTTCGAATTTCGTGTTTGCACTAAACGCATTGTGCGGTAAGAACAGTAAGTCAATATGGAAACGCAGTCGTGGAGTTTATATGAGGTGGGGTTGGTCTGAGAATGATGTTCTTTCTGCTTTCAGGAAAAATCCAGAGTTTATGATTATGTCGGAGAAGAAAATAATGCGAGTAATGGAATTTTTAGTGAACAAGATGGGATGGCCGTCAGGGATGATTGCCAAATACCCGTGGGTTATGCGTCACAGTTTGGAGAAGAGAATAATCCCAAGGTGTTTGGTTGTTAAGGTTTTGTGGTTGAAAGGTTTGATAGATGAAAACTTGAGTTTGGGATATGTGGTTCAACCTGACGAGAAGCTCTTCGTGGAGAGGTTTGTGACCAAATATCAAAATGAAGTACCTCAGTTGTGGAATGTGTATCAAGGGAAAGTTGAAATCGAGGATGTATGATTTTGATACGTTGATGCTTCATCACTCACGTGTATCGATTGCTTCTGCACAATATTATAAGGTTGCCCATAAGTAAATTTATTGTTTGGTCGCATACTCAATTTCTAGCTGATTACATTTATGTGTACTTTCTTATTAGAAGACCTGGTTGGGTTGGCCTAGCTGCTTTAATTTATGTGTACTTTCTTATTACAATACCTGCTTGAATTGGCCTGCTCCCTTTGGCGTCACCAATCTCTTGCATTTTGTGTTCTTGAGTTTGGTTAGCCTCAAAGTTCATTGCATTACACATATCTTGCATCCATTGTGGTTCAATCAAATTATGAGATATCAACGGTTGTCAGTGCTTTACTCCCGGCTCTGTTAATAATGTCCTCCACTTGGTTGATTTGTAGGGGACCAGATCAATAAGGCATCAAAGCTCTGGGTGTGAGCCTTTTCTGATGAGAACTTAATGGTGAGGAACACAATATATTCAGTGCTTGTGGCTCTTGATTGGGTTTTTTAAGTTTAAAAACCCGGGTTTGATGGGATGTGTAATGAAGGGTGATTTGGAAATTGGTATCTTTCGGGATGAATCTATTCAGTAAGCTGCTGGAGGTTTGCTGATCTCTAGAGAATGTTAGTTTTGTGGTATGACTTCATTTTTTTGTTTTAGACATCTTGGCATGCATGCCATTTAGATTCAGTTAGTGCTCCAAGCCATGAGGATATGAGTGCCTGAATCTGATTTTCCAGATGTTACTAGTCAGTACAGGCCTATTTCAGAAGTGTAAACATGTGCAATGTCACTGCCAAGAAAATGAAAAAGTGACTTGCAATGCTTTTACCCAATTCTGGATTTGATTCCCGTGGACAATAGACAATCTGAAGGTTGAGTCTCATTGCAATGATCTTTTCTTTTTCCTAAGATCGCATACATTTAGCGGAGACAACAACTTATGTAATCAGTTGAGAAATATAACAGCAGGTATATCTGCACCTCTTTATTAATTTTCAAATGGTTGGCACCTTGTAATACTTCTTACAGTGGAAGTCACCTTGTCATGATTCAGTAACATGTTATAAACATGTTTTGTTCCTTATTTGAAAATATGTGCCTTTATTGCTTATGATGCAGATTGTTACTTTGCCCTAATTTGGCAGACACTGAATTCGTTGCCTTGCATATCAATTGGAGGTGCATGTATTCTTATGTCTTTCTTTGAATTTGTCACGTTCTTCAAGTATTGCTGTCTACGCTTATCAGTAGACTACATGTCTATGCTTATTAAAGTTGTCTAGAATGGATTTGGAGAAGTTTCTGTATGGAGAGGATTTTCCATTCAATGCTCAGAATTTGGAAAATGCTAATAAGATTTTGAATCAGAACCTATAAGGTCTTGAAGCTAAAATAAAGGTGACTGAGTCATCAGCTGGAGACTTGCTCTTGATAGGTAGTATTGCTCTTCTGTGGGATAGACAAGGTGAGGCTCCAAGGATTCTTATCTGCATTGAGTAGTTTGGAGATGCTGTAATGTAGTGGTAGGGTTCATGTACTTTGAATTATCTTCATGGAGGAAGGGGAAGTTGGGTTAAGGCAACATAGGTCGCCTTTGGAAGCGTAGCTGCATTCTTATTGCGTGTCTACGGATATCTACAACCATCTGCACTATGCATCCAGCCTAAAGCAGACATCTTTGCATTTGTACATATGAATATAGATAAGTCAAAAGCAGACATCATCCTTAGTAGACACAACAAGAGATATACACTCTGACTTGTGTGGTATCGGATGTTTTTAAATTTCGAATTTGCAATGGCATGGATGTAATGCCCTGATTACTGGTTTTATGACTTCTTGAATTGATGTTATTTCCTTCCTGCATATATTACACACTTTTGTAACATCTTGCTAGACAACTTTCTCTTTCTTTAAGGTAGTCTGTCGTTGAAATAGATTGAGGAATATACGATGTTATTTTAGTTTAGTTCTACTTAATTTGGTGGATGCTTAGATGAGCCTGTTCAACCTATATACTGGTAATAGAGATCCTAATGTGTATGAACGCGTATGTACGTATATTTACGTATTGATTTTCAAGCTTTATTGAATCTAAACTAATTGTTTGAGATGAGCTGTATTCTTGAATCATGTTAGTCATGGACAGGATGTACCTGCAATGTGCAAAGACATGATAAAGGAATTCATTTTCATTCCTCTTTCTTCTTTTGCCTCGTAGAATACCTTATTTGAGCTTTCCACAAGTTTTAGGCATGGTGCAGTAACCGTGGATGTCTTTTGTTGATGCATTAACTTTTAATTCCAACTTGATCAAGATCAATTTGGTTTTGCTAATACCTAAATGCGAATTATCTTCAACCCTGGACGAAATTCATATTGAGTTGGGTGTGCCACATAAGATTATGACCTGTTGATCCGATTTTAGGCATCAAACATACACCCTAAAATTTTTCCTTAAAACACATGTTTCAAATATAAAACCCATCCAGAGATAATTTTAGGCTAATGATTTCAGCACTCAATTTTAGTCTCATGTATTCCTCTCGTAAGTGCCCAAAAAATTATAAAATATTCAGTTTGGAGCGCACTCAGCTAAAAGAGGAGTGTGAAAATCACTACAACCCCTAAAAGACATAGGCATGTTTTCCTAACTTGCATATAACCACTAGCCTATCACATTCTACGTATCTTATCAAATTTATTTACCAAATTAACTTTTATTTCAAAAATATTAAAATGTTACAGTACGCATCTCTTGCCAGAACAAATGGTCTCATTAAGCTTTCACATGAAAGTTGACCACTGTCGACTGTCGATCTTATATATGTAGATAGTACATTGGTTTTATTTTTTATGGGTCTAAAATACTGCTTCGCTTTTCACTCGCAAGTACATTCCTTTTTTTTTTTTTTTTTTTTGCAGTTGGGTAGGTTAGTTTCACTTGGTTTGATTGACAAAAACATTGCAACTGCCACAACTGAATTTTGCCTCCTTGCATTGGCAGCTGCAGCAAGCATTCCCTTTAGAAACATAACAAGGTAAGCCATGCACAAATTTGAACTCTGGGATTAGATAAACCATATATAAACTAGCATTAGTAAAAGAAAATTATGTATATATATGGCTAATTACAAATATATTACTAACTATAAAATTCAAATTTGATCAACGTTTCTGAGCACATCCAACTCGAAATGCCCAGAAAACGGTTCGAACAAAGCATCGGAGCAATTCGGAAACTCAAAAAACGAATTCGAGAAAGGAAGCTGAGGCAACAACCCATGATCATGATCATGATCATGATCCACACCCTTCAATTGTTGCTCATGAGTAAACTCATGAACATTTTGATAATGAGCACCTTTGGTCTCCATGAAACGCTCAGCATCAGAGTCTCTACCAGTAAGCTCCTGGACAAGAGCCCTAAACTTAGAGGCACTTGTCTTCACCTTCATAGGGCTTGATATGTACACAACTTTCACACCCTTTGATTTTCTTCTCTTGCTCTGCTTGGGGGGGCTCTTCATGTGGTTCTCACAAAGCACATCCATTACTAGAAATTATCAAACACCTTTGAAGCTCAATGTGTACCCCAAAAAAAAAAAGTGTGTCTAAGAAAGTGTAGGCAGAGGTGGGCACGAACTGTGATGGCCAATTTTCCCTAGGGTTGCATTAGCATATATAATGTACAGGATAAAGACTTTTGGGGTCTCCTGGGTGTTTCTAGGAAGGAGAGGATGGAAGAAAAATGAAGGGGTTTGATTCATGAAATTGGAAAAATGGAAAGTATAGAAGATTCTTGTGAAGATAATTACACGACCCGCATGCTTTTAGATATTTTGTGCCACCTCGCGTTTTTCTTAAATAATTTAATATACAAAATAATTTTTCGGTGAGACAGTAATACCTTCATATTATATTATTAGGTTTATCATGTTAAGACGTATGTAAATTTGTTTATAATATTATATAAATACGAACATATTGCAGCTATTTTATAGTAATTATGTTGTTCATTCATGTTATAACAAGTTGATTAATAACAATACGTGTCGGTATTCCAGAACCACGAATAATCTCTTAAGATATACGGTATAACTTAAGGCTTGATTTATTAAGGCAGGGTTTCAACGTAACAAAGCAACTCAGCAAGTCTGGATAACACTCACGTGCGCAGCCTCCTATGACTTGAATAAAAATTTGGTTTCGTGGAGTCTTGGGATCTCAGACGTGGCTGTTAGGTATTGGTTAAAGATAATAGGGTCGGCTTGTGGAATTTGTGGTGGGTTATATATTGACCAATTAACTTGGGGTATGGTTATCTATCACATGTGTTAAAAATACCAATGATGATGGGGTGTGGGTTTCTCCTAATCCTCAAGATAAGATCTGATGACTATAGTTTTACTATTTTATTTACAAAGATATTATAAATGCAAACTCCGATGCAAAGAGACTGGTGTTTCATTTTGTTCAAGCAGAGAGAGACTTTCATGTAACGGGAATAACACTTTTTGTTATTTCCGACTAATAACGCAATGACACGTGAAATAATTTTTTCATATATCAATATATTATTAGCCGAAATAGCAAAACAGTGATATTCCTCTACAATAAAATAGTTCTAGTTTAACGGGACACCTTGTCAGATGTCTTCTGCCTAGTTTAATGACTCACAATTACCAACTACTAAAGAAATGTACTCATAACTCTATAGAGAAAAATGTACCTTCAAAAATCATTTCTACTTTGTTTTCTTCTTCTTCTTCTTGCTATGGTGATTACATACCTAATTGGTTATTTTATTCCGAAAAAAAAAAATTGAGAAAATATTATTCAACGAATATCACATTAAGAAATCATTCCTACTTTTGTTGCCAACACCAGCCATCTAGAAGACTATTTATTTGTTCCTTTCTAGAAATTTCTTAATTTAATCACATATATTTCCCTTTGGATATGATGGCTTTTTCTTTTGAATTTCTTTCGAGGGATATGTTCACACGTATGCTGCAACATCATGAGACCACGTGGCAAAAACACAACCACTCAATCATAGATAGATGATGATTTTGAATATTTTTATCAAGTAATATAATGATTGTATGTGAAATGAAGTCATGTTGGAGATCATCGTGGCTTGACCTTCGAGAAATACATCGTATATGCAACTTGCAAGTCATCTCTCAAAAACTCCACTGTCACGTCACCCACCCTTTTCAACAGCGTCCATTTCCAAAGAAACCCTTTTGTCTTTTTTCTTTTAAAAAACTAGTGATTTTATTATTCATTATATACAGTAGGATGCTGAAAATACAAGAATCTAGGTCATCGTAAGAGAAAACTTTGTACGTCTCTCTTCTACTCCTTGGGAACACCGGCTAGATTGCAGCCGTGATTGTGCTTGATTATTATTTCTCATATGAATAGACGACATGCTTATACTTTATGGTATCTTAAAAAAGAATTCTTAGACTTGTGACTTTGATAATTGATTCTCCCAAATTCTAGCCCTATCTCTCCCAAAAATTATTTTTTGAGCCGTTTTCACTTTGAAGGGGGAGGAATGTTAAGATAGGAAGATTGAAAAGAAATATAGAGCAAAGAGAGAGCCTTGTTTACATGTTCTAACTTCTCTAACCTTCTCTTGTCAATACTAACAGTTTTCCTAAACTGCTTAACAGGTCTAACAATATCTCAACAGCTTTATTATTTAATCTTCTGACACGTGGCAGCACTAGGACCATTGATATCTTTACATCCCCCCTCAATTGCATGCTTGGAGGAGCCAAGCATAAGATTGGAACAATATTGCTAGAACATAGGAGTAGAAAGACCCTTAGTGAGAATGTCAGCAAACTGGTCTGCGTAAGATACATGTTGAACAAGCAAATCACTGCGGATAACTCACTCTCTGACAAAGTGGTAATGTATTTCCAAATGCTTCATTCTTGAATGGAAAACTGGATTAGAAGACAGAGAAATAGCATATATATTGTCACAATGAATTAATGAAGGAATGCGTAAAGGCACATGAAGATTATAGAACAATAGTCTAATCCAGGCAAGCTCAGCAGCTGCAATAGCAAGGGCCCTATATTCTGCCTCAGTGGATGAACGGGAGACGGTATGTTGTTTCTTAGAAGCCCAAGAAATAGGACTGAGAAGGCAATGTTTGGCCTTGTGAAGGTGAGGTACTGCAGTGCTCCAACAATGCTCCTGTATTGTGTTGGATGAGAATAAGGCTTCCCATCATCTTTAAGTAATCTGTGATAGGGAAGACAAGGAGTGGTACATGGTTTCGAATCTTGCAAATCAACTTTATCAAGTAATTTCTTGATATATTTAGTCTGAGACACAAATAAACCAGTGGACTGATATGAAATTTGCAGCCCTAGAAAATAATTCAACTGTCCTAAGTGCTTCATATCAAATTGTTGGGTCAAAGCTGCAATAACATATGTAATAAGTGAGGAATCATTGCTTGTGAGGATGATATCATCAACATAAAGGAGTAAGACCACAATGCCAAGAGAAGAATGTTGAACAAACAGGAAGGGATCTGCAGTTGATGCTTGAAAACCCAAACTTGGCAAAAACGTAGTAAATTTCTAATTCCAGGCACGAGGAGCCTGTTTTAAACCATACAAAGACTTCCTTAGCCTGCAAACAAATTCAGAGCGATGATGCTTGCTCTCAAAGCCTTGGGGTTGAGTCATGTAAACCTCATCGTGAAGGATACCATGCAAAAATGCATTTTTTACATCAAGTTGCCGTAAGGACCAGTTGAACTGAGCTGCAAGAGCAAGGACTAATTGAATAGTGGTTGGTTTTATTATAGGGCTGAAGGTTTCACTATAGTCGATACCTTCCTCTTGACTAAATCCCTTAGCAACCAAACGAGCCTTATGCCGAGCGATAGAACCATCTGCATGTTTCTTGATTCTATATACCCACTTACAACCGACAAGATTCTTATGAGCTTGGAGAGAAACCAAATCCCAAGTACCTTGACCATGAAGAGCCTCAATTTCCTCCCTCATTGCAGACTATCATTCTGGAACTGCAGAAGTAGCCTTGAAACTAGGTTCAATATGAGATAAATCAACAGACTGTACAGAAGCTGAATAAGATTTCTTTTGGAAATACCACTCTTGGACCTGGTTTTCATAGGGTGAAGAGTCACGACTGGAAGTGGTAATACAACACGAAGATTCTTTGGTTGAAAATCAGGATCCACAGGGAAAGGAGAATGTGTAGTAGATGCTGAAACTGGCAGATTTTGTGAAGAGGAGATCAAACATTCTGAAGCACTAGGAGGTAGTGTATTCAAAGAGGCTGTGGCTTTAGAGGTTGTGGGAGAGGGAGAAGGAACATGGAGATGAGATACATGTGACATGACAGGACCCGCCCCGAAATTTTTCGAAAACCGAAGCGAATCCCGTCAGTTTGGTATCAGAGCCACTCTGCTGTGTGGTGCGAGTGTACTGACGAGGACGTCGGGCCGCAAAGGGGGGTGGATTGTAACATCCCACATCAACCAACGAATAAGGGGTGATGTGCCTTATATGTACATGCCCACCTCCATCTAGCATGAGGCCTTTTAGGAGCTCACTGGCTTCGGAGTCATAGGAACTCTGAAGTTAAGCGAGTTCGGGTTAGAGCAATCCCAGGATGGGTGACCTACTGAGAAGTTTCTAGTGAGTTCCCAGAAACAAAACCGTGAGGGCAGAAAAGGGGGCCCAAAGCGGACAATATCGTGCTATGGCGAGCAGATCCAGGGTGTGACATGACAAAACAATGTTATGCAATGAAATAGATGGTGGAAGAGGAGAAGTAGATGGAGACTAAGATGGAGAAACATGCACCTGATTAACAGATGTGTAAGGAAACATAGTTTCATCAAATATGACATGTTTAGTTACAAACAACTTGTTTGTTTGGGTTGCAAAACAGATATATAGCCTAGAAAAATACAAGTAGAAGTTTTGGGCTGAAGTTTGTGAGAATTAGAGTGCTTGAGTAGAGGAAAACAAGCACAACCAAAAACCTTCAAGTGAGTAATGACCGGTTTGGAACCAAACAATAAAAGATAAGGAGATTTGAAATGAAGAATCTGACAGGGCATTCGATTGATCAAGTAGGTTGAAGTAGCACAAGTATGAAACCAAAATTTGGGAGGTAAATATACAGTTTGTAACAAGGTAATTGCAGTCTCTAAAATGTGTCTATGTTTTCTTTCGGCAAGACCATTTTGCTCAGGTGTATATGGGCAGGATTTTTTATGAACTATACCCTTGGCAAAAAGATAAAGTTTGAATTTTGTACTAAGGTACTCACCATCCCCATCACTTTGAAATTTTTTAAAGAGTAGTAGAGAATTGAGTAACCAAGAAAGCATGAAAATGGACAAAAATAGAATAAACTTCTCCTTTATTGATCATTGGAAAAATCCAAGTAAATCGAGTACAATCATTTATGAAACTAACATAATATTTGAAACCCTCAACAGAGAATGTGGGAGAAAGACCCCACACATCACTATGAATTACTTCTAAAGGTTGTACAAATTTGACTATTGGATAAGGAAAAGGAAGCTTGGCAAGTTTGCCTTCTAAACAATTAGTACAGACAGATTTGGTATTATAGAAAGAAAAAGAAACCTGTGATTGATGTAAAAGAGCTGAAGTGATTTTATTTTAGGGATGACCTAAGCGTTTGTGCCAGAGACTTGTGTTGACGTGATATCCAAGGTAGCAAAAATGATTCTTGTGGAAATAAGATGCTTGTTTGTGATTGGGTGGAGAAGTGAAGAAAGGAATAGGATACACAGTCCTTTGAGAAGAACACTCCCCGTGATCTTGTCCTGAATCCAAAAACCAAAGGCATCATAAATAAATATGCAATTGTTATCTTTACATAACCTATGAATGGAAAGCAAATGTTAAGAAAGCTTTGGCACATGTAAAACTTGCTTTAATTGTAAAGAACGTTGTGGAGCAACCAAAGTAGAAGAACCAACATTAGAAATGCTCAAACCTGAATCCCCTGCAGTAGTGATAGTATCATTCCCTGAGAAATGAGTAGCTAAACTAAGCTGAGGCAAATCGGAAGTCATACGAGTCGTAGCCCCAGTATCTGCTACCCAAAATTGATCATGAGATGAAGAAGATGTGAAGTTGGCATGCATTGCAGTAAGATTGGTTGAAGGAGGTCTGCCTTGGTAGGAGAAATTGCCTCTATGGTAACACTGAATGGCAGAATGCCCATACTTCCAGAAAATTTGGCATTGAACTGATGAGGTAGGAGCAGAGGGTTGATTATGCCTTTGATAGCAGTCAGCAGCTACATGGCCTTTCTTGTTGCAGATTTGACAAGTGGGAATGTCAATGCCAGAACCAAGAATGCCAGGGCTGGAATTAAGTGGAGCTTGATGAGTTCTTGGACCAGATGGATAATGATTATGACCTCTACCTCGACCCCTAAAATGAGAACCTCTATTGGTAAAATAACCACTAGTGTGGAAACCACCATTGTTACCAGAGGGAAAATGAGAAGATTGAGCAGAACCAGAACTAGAATGATAACTTTGAGTATGAGACGAATTTGGATTAGAAGAACCTTCATCAAGAATGAGAGTTTTGCCTGTAAATGTTTGATCTTTAGCCAACATTGCATAGACAAAAGGAGTTGCAGAGTTAGTGTGTTCAACATTGCAGAAAATCGATCTTTCAATTGAACCCACATATCATGCGAACCAGTACACTCAATGACATAAGAAATTGCAGTGGAAGAAAGAGTTGCAATAAGGAATTGCATCAAGGCACGATTGTGCATTTTCTAAACTTGATAAGCATTAGTTTTGACACCTTCAACATCGAAGTCCTCATCAAATCGAGTACGAAACTTCTGTGATCCATCAATAAAACCCAAGATGCCATGACCCTAAAAAAGAAGCTGCATTTCAAAATTCCATGTGAGATAATTTGTATCATCAAGCTTGACTGTCACAGAAGTAGAAACATTGGGAATCAAAGTGGTAATGGGAGGCTGAACAATTTGAAGCTGAGTAGTGGTCACCATGTGGAGAATTCAAGAAGAAAAGAAAAGAATATAGGGTTGAGAAAAAAGAAATTTTCAGAAAAGGGAATATTGAAGAAGAATTTTCAGTGAGACAAAAGATCAAACAGGTAATAGATAGAGCAAAGAACACGAAATTGGTTGTTGTGTTTGAGTAGAGAAAGCAACAAAGAGGAAGAGAGTGCGGAAGCAGAAGAACAGAATATCAGGATCGATCCATGGCGAATGATACCATGTTAAGATAGGAAGACTGAAAAAAAATATAGAGCAAAGAGAAAAGAAATAAAGCAGAAAGAGCAGAGAGAATCTCAGAGATAGAGAAGAGACTTGTTGTATTTCTCATTAAGCTCAAATAAGCACAATTACAGACTTTATATCAGTTGAGTTAAAGCCTTGTTCACGTGTTCTAACTTCTCTAACCTTCTCTTATCAATGCTAACAGTTTTCCTAAACTGCCTAACAGCTCTAACAATATCTCAACAGCTTTATTATTTAATCTTCTGACACGTGGCAGCACTAGGACCATTGATATCTTTACAAGGAAGCCACTGTTCTTCCTCCCTCTCCCCTATTCTCTTCCCCCCTTTCTTCACTCCTCATTTTCAGAAACAAAAGGTTTTACCTATTTGTCTTCGTTTTGTTATGATTTTCTTCCAACCATCACAGTTGATTGCATCTCAGCGTTGAATATCCACCTGCGTTTCGGCGTCGTATCTCCACCACCATCCTTTTGGTGGTTTCTTTATGTTCAGAATAAGTCACAGAGACTCTTTGGGTTCTCTGTGTAGTTTTCACCTCTCATTTTGTGAGAGCTTTTCACATCTTCTTTGTAAGAGCTTTTCATCCCTCTTTTGTTTGAACTTTTCATCTCTCCCTTATGAGAGCTTTACTTGTATTGTTATGACTTGATTTTTTCAAGCTTTATCTCTTTTTGATTATTCTGAGTTTACAATCTTAGTTGGGATGTCTATGCTAGAGTTTCTTCAATCATGTGTGATCGTTAGTGGAGGCGCACCTGATTGTCATAATTTTGATATTAGACTGCTGTGTTATTGTAATGGCCCTTTGTAGCTAGTTTATATTGGCATTTTATGCCTAGTGGCTTTTTTGACTGAATTATGAATGCAATCCTAGAATTTCTCAACCCAATATATATATATATAGCTTCCATTGAGGGACACCCTTGTAGGGCTCACTCCGCATTGTATTTCACTAATTCAAATCGTCTATTCTTTAGATAATCATTCAAAGATCATTTCTACAAAAAAAAAAAAAAAAATCACTTGAATCCGATATCATTTAACCACCCAATTGAGTTATTGAAATTTTAGTACTTTCTTAAAGCACATTGTTCATTGATTTTGTAGGACACAATTGGATGTCTTAACGATTTCCAATTTGTCTAATTTTTTTGCAAGGATGATCTGTTAATGTAGACTTTATATATATAAATAGAATTTTTTTTCTTTTATATAAGCGATATTGGAAGAGGGGGATCTGAATATAAATATAAATAGATTCACAATACCACATGATCACATTTCTCATTAATGACATATTTACTAATATGTAATTGGATTAGGAGGAATTAAATGGATGATGAACTGAATTGAGAAGGAATTGGATTAAGGAGAATTTGATTCCGGATTCAATTCCTAATTTTATGTGAGCCTCACTTACTTTTAACTCCTTTATGTGAAGTAAACATAGGAATCCTCCATAGGTAGAATTCAATTCCTAATGGGAATTCCAATTTCTGATTAGTAAATACACCATAAAAATTTATGATGTGATAAACCAACTAATTCTTATGTTGTATGCAAATTTCTCTTACCAAATATATGACGAGATAAATATATGGTACATCAACATACATTAAAACAATAATTCACCTGATAAGCTGTTCAGGTTAATTGTTTTTCCTTTTCTTGTTTTGCCGAGAGACTTGGGTTTGTAGCATAGGAGCAAGATTTTGCAAAGTGAAAATAGCTGACCATGAAGCAATTGGTTGGTTAGTTCTTGTTGCCAAAGAGCTAGCATGGCAAGAAGAATGGCTCAAGATTCAGGGTAAGTTGGCAAACCCTTCTTTCATGGTAAGTATATGTCTCTGAAATCAACTGCTGTAAATAGGAGAGAACTTGAGTGCCAAACATTGCTTGATGCGAAAATTTGATTAATAAAACAGTCAAAGCCATCATGCATTTCATTATCCAAAATTCATTTCGAAACTCAGTCAGAATTACATCAATAATCATACCTATTATTAACAATAAACCAAATACATGCGGACCATTACCAAAGGCACTACTGCGTCTTATAATGACTACAATGAAGGTAAAAAAATTACAGGATTAGCACTAACGATACAATTTATGCGGCTACGGCATCCGAAAAAGTTTTAAAAAAAATCTATAGAAGAAAATTCTGTAACCATGTCCAAGTAATACCAGTGCTGTACTAGAGAAAGTCAATTACTATTCAGATGCTTTGCAGACCACAGTTTTACCAATCAGTTTGGGAGCAACGGCAAAAGCATTTCACTCTCTTGGACGGGCTAGCCAGAGCGAACTAAGAGCCCGTAGCCGCGAGAAATAATCATTTATAGCCAAAAGGGCACGAGCTGACTGGCGGGTGGTCAATATACGATGCATTTGTTGCAGTGTTTGTTGCCGCAAATTGTCAGCCTGATGTTATTAGCCCGTCAGTAAATAAGGCACTTTAACAAGAGAGATTGAAAAGCATTAAATATATTTTTTTAGGCTTATTTACTGTTTCACTTCCTAAAACAGATGCTCGGTCTCACTTTACCCCCTTAAACTGAAATTTCTCACTTAACCTTTTGAATCTCTAAAAATTGCTGAAATTTTCTCACTTTACCACTTCCATCCATTTCCATCCACTAAACCGTTAAATGTGCTGACATGACATAGGCATTCTAGTAATTTTAACTCCTTATCTTCTCTCCCCTCTCGGACCCAACCTCCATCGCACCCCGACCTCACCTTGTCCCCCTCCTCCCTCTTCTCTCTTCTCTCTGCCTTTCCCCATCTTCTATCTTGAGAGAGAGAGAGAGAGAGAGAGAGAGAGAGAGGCATATAGAAGAAAGAAGAGGAGGGAGGGGGTGGAGTGCGATGGAGGTGAGAGAAGAGAGGTGAAGGGAGGGAAGAGGAGATAGGCAAAGAGGAGAAAGAGACAAAGAGAAAAGAGGAGAGGAGGGAGGAAGGGGTGAGGTGCGAGCTTGGGTTTGGGATGAGAGAGAAGAGAAGGGCAGAGGGGCATAGGGAGAGAGAAGAGAGAAGATAATGAGCTAAAATTACTAGAATGCCCATGCCACGTCAGAACACTTAACGGTTTTGTGGATGGAAATGGACGGAAGTGGTAAAGTGAGAAAATTTCAGCAATTTTTAAAGATTCATGGGATTAAGTGAGAAAATTTCAGTTTAAGGGGTAAAGTGAGACTGAGCATCCATTTCAAGGGGTGAAACAGTAAATAAACTTCTTCTTTTTTTTAAAAAAACCCAACAGTGAAAAATGATTTATAGGTTTTAGGCAGGTAAAACAAATTCATGCCCAACGTTACCCTTCACACTGAAAACAATGACAAAAGAGGTTTTGACAGGTTGATGGCTGATCTAAAACTATCCTTTCAGAAAAATTATTCATTCCATGTACCCAATCAGTTGTCACGTCCAAAATACAAAATGTCCATAAATATTTAAAAGAAATATTCCCCAAAAAAAAAAAAAAAAAAAAAAACAACCATAAGCATTTCAAATATTACATATTTCAGAAATCCAACTAAACATCTAGCTATTCTGACGTTATCACATTTCCGAGAAAGAAGTTAAGCTGGCACTGGTCAATGGGCTTTTTGATTCTTTTCCTATCTTATTCTTTGATGTGTTTATGCAGATTACCAGTTCATTCCTAAGGCTAGTATTTGTGTATTTTATGTTATAGTACTGACTACTGAAACGAATAACCAAATAAAGAACTATAATGAATTACCTGGCGGATAAACCCTTCAAGGGTCCCTAGCTTTCCCATTGCCATGGCCATTTGACCCATGTAGTTTGCCACATTCCCAGAGGAACCTGAAGAGCCAAGAGATCCACTGGACAAAGTCTCCGCTAGAGATTGTTGTAATGCATCCATCCCTTGAGATAAGGCATCTTCTGCCTGTTGGGAGGATTGCTGCAAGTTGGTTATCCCCACCAACTGCTGCTCTGTTAGAGGCTCCAGCTGATTAACAAGAAGCTGCACACATAATCATTCATTTTAATTTTATAAGCCGGATTAAGACCAACAAATGATTCAAGACGTCAAATACAAAACAGTCATGGTTCATAGAATACTTACAAAGAAAAATATAAAAAATACAGAGCATAAGTTGAAACTTCTAGCAAATAGAAATTGCAAGCACATGATATCAACCTAGAAAGTAGTGAAGTTAGGGATACAGAAAATGATTTCCACTGCATGTTAAGAGAGATTTGAGAACTAATATGAATATGCAAAGCACTGCACCTATATTGAAAAGCAATGCATCTTTATACCCAAGTCTTTATCCCTTCCACAGTAACATGGGGATAAAAATATCCTACCATTTATCCTAAAATGAATGAGTCCAACAAAGAGTACATTTGCAGAACAGACATCTACGGTGACTACCAAACTAAAAAGACACAATGAGATGGAATTCTTCCATATCTAATACGAGTGACAGAACCCAAGAAAAAAAATTGAAACATGAAAAATGGGCGGACCACAAGGCTCGGATTCACCTACAAACAAGACTTTTGAATCGTATATAATTTCAAGAATTTTAATTGAATTCACATGCAATTTATTTATTTATTTATTTATTTATTTATTTTCTTTTCAGTATCTTTTGAACACTTCAGCTAATTCTCATTTCCATGTCTCACCTTGTTATTCCTCATTACAAGTTCAAATGACTAAACTGAAATGGGGAATCTTTCGATTCAACAGCATTCCAGAACTACACCTATGATATCGAAGCAATCAAGATATGATAAAGAGCCTCACCTTCAGGAGCTCAGATGAACGAAAACCACCAAGCCACAAGAAACACCTCTCAGCAGGTGTTTTCCACATGCCAGACAACAAATGGAATACATCAGCTTTAGCTGCTGTGCCCTTCAGCCTAAATATCTCATCATAATGCGCCAAGATTCCATCTACAATAGTACGAAGCTCTGCATCACTTGCATGAGAATTTACTGCTGATCTCAGTTCATTAATTTGCCGATTTTGCTCTTCCTGCCACCGTCCATATTCTACATCAAATGCCATGGCCCCTGCAACGAATACAGTGAACAAGATAACCTACCTCATCCACTGGAACTAAAGTAAGAGAAGAGGACCAAATTGAAAAACAAGATAATACTATATTTTTGTCTTAAGCCTGTTTGCATGCAAACAAACACTTGAATTGCATTAAAATGCACATTTTGATAAAATTTTAAAAATAAAAAAATGTTTCATGGCAATCTCGCCATTTTTATACTTCTATATAAAATTGGAGTGATTGCATTTTCCACTTGAAAGGCATCTGAAAGTAAATTAGCCACGTTCATGTATGGAATAGAGTTATGATCGAAAATTACTATTCTCAACTTTGGTACAGACCCATTAACCAAACATATCTAGAGACTGAAATTTATAATTTTAAATAAACCCTCTCACACATCAATTTGCTCCTTAGTGGAAATTTATAAATTACATATAAAATAAGATGATAGGAGAAGGTGGGGCAGTTCGCAGGAAACTTTATACAGGGCGGATCTTCCAATCAAAGATGTTGGTAGAAAAATTACTTTCTAATAAATACCCCGAGGTTCTTTCCTTCTTTTTTTTCTGTTAAGGGTAGAGAATTCCCATTGAATATTTCTTTCAATAAGAAATACAAAACAACCAGAAAATACAATGTAAGGTGGACAAGAAATCCATCAGCATAATATGACAATCTGAAACAAAATCACATAAAACACTCAAAATATCAAGGTCGCACAACCAATAATAATGAATGGGTGGCCTTTAAAATGCTTAGTCGAAGAACCCCGTAGGACCTAAATATCTAATCCAGTCCCAAAGTAACTCTGCATCTTCTTCCTTGCCCCCTCCAAGAGCCTCCTATTCCTTTCCAGCCAAACATGCCACATAAGAGCCAAAACAGCATATCTCCAAGGAGAGAGCATCTTTTGCCTCGACTAAAAAACCCACTGACAACAATGAAAAACAGTTCCTCACACACATCCACATCATTTTTTAACTCCATCAACAAGTGATCCCAAATCTTTCTAGGAACAGACAATGTATAGAAATATGGTCAGCATTCTCCCCTTCCTTTTGCACAATACAACCCAATCTGGTGATCAGTATGAATAGGGCCGCCTTCTTTGAATCATGTCACAAATATCTATTTTCTCATGTAGCACCAGCCATGTTAAAATTTGCACCTGAGCTGGAACATCAGCCTCCCAAATCAACCTAATTGCTTATAGGGAGGGCCCGATTGATTGTTGACCAATTGAAAGAAAAGACATTTACAAAAAAAGTTACCAGAGGAGAGAACAGACCATGGTCTTTCATCAAAGCGATTTCCAAGGAGACACTGTTTACACAGGAAGACAAGTCCATACATTCCTGGAACTCTCTCTCACTCAAATTTCTCCAGAACTGTAAATCCAAATACATCGTATCGATAGAAGAAAAAGAGGCTAAGGAAGAGATCAGTGTATTGCAGATCAAAGAAATCCAATGCAAACTAAGAAAATAAGGATTGGAAAGACAGCTAACCGTGCCAAATGTCATCCCAAATTTGACTTTATTTTGATTACCCACAACAAATTTCACCAAAGGACCAAGGACATCAGACAGAGCCTCTCAACAACCCAAGAGTCCCACCCATTATCATGGACTCCATACTTACTTCACATGGCTGATGCCCACCAGTTTTGCTCAATAGGGAACCTCCAAAGCCACTTAACTCCTTCCCTCTTTTTTCTCCTTTGGGTTTCTCACAAGAAGCCTAATGAACTTATAATGAACAGAGATACAAAATTCGCACAAATTCAAATGAGAAAATTTCAGATATTTGTTTCATAATGGAGTGGGATCACTCATACATCTAATCCAACATATTTGACAATGCTGTGTTAATCAGCTCTAAGTAGTAACTGTTTGTTAAAACAAAAGTTAGCACTTAACATGTACAGAAAGCTGTGATATACTTGCCATCACATTCAAATTCATTAATAAAGCACATGTGTAAGATGTAACTAGCTAGTGTCCCACCTCATACTTAAATTGAAATGAGCAGTTGCATAAACATGTAATGAGAAGCATATATTCCGAACTCCAACACATATGCAAAAATTTAGCTCAGCGAGAGCTCTGTAATGTTACTACTACATGAGCCAACAAAATTTAGTGTAGAAGCTAATGAAATTTAATACTCTAACATCAGATTGTTAAATCAAGTCCTACCAAACAATATAGTAAATTAGATAAACAAAATATAAGCTTTCATTATCCAACTCAACAAGACAGATTTGCACCAAATTGTTCATGGCACTCATTATGTTCTTCATGCAATTAAAAATTAAAAAATAATAATTTTATTAATTTGGTTCTTTTCCTGAGAACAATAATAACCTACCAAGAATACAAAATCTGATTGCTAATAGATTCAAGAGCTTATTAGCAGGGAAATCAAGAACCACGCATCAGAATGTCCATAACCACCCTGTCACTATAGCAAGTAGCAACTATGAGCATGGGCAAATATCACCATCAGGCAACTGCACCAGCTCCATTTACCAAATGATACACTCAGTTAACGTTTCACTGGTGGAACCAGCATCATAACCACCATTAACCCTATACTACCAAATCATGCACAACTGCTACAGTCTATTTTCAACAATTCCTTAACCAATGCCTCTGTATTGCACACAAGCATTCAAGTACGCCTCTAGAAGCTAAGAGTTGCTATTAAAACTCTCCTGATAGTCTCTTTCTGAACATTGACATGAGAGAGAGAGAGAGAGAGAGAGAGAGAGAGAGAGAGTACACATAGACCTAAATTTCAGTTAAGAAATTGAACTCACCCTGATGATTTCTTAACAATGCAATCCGTTAGAATACACTCTGATCCCATACCTAGTGCGAAGTAGTTTCAGTTAACTATTTCCACTAGCATATGATCATGTGGTTGAGCTACTCATGGCATATGCTATTTCTACACAATCTTTTTCCCAAGTATAATTATTTCATCCATATAAGAATCAAAAAACAAACATTGATTTAATATCATGCCAAATTTTACTACATTTGCATGAAATGCTTAAGATTAATATCTTGTTACTCGTTAAATTAGTTCTACCACCATTTTCAGGAGCTAGTCTACCTTACTTCCAGGAAAAATTTCAAAATCCAAACCTCAGGGAAGAAGGAATACCATTTCCACTCATAGAATGAGCAGCATCTCCTGAACTTGATATGAAGATTCCCTGAACAAAGTAAAAATAGAAACTTTAGGAGAGATGCAATAGATGCACACCTAACAGAGGTCATTTACTGGGAATTCTAGGGGCTCTAAACACATTTGGTGTTATGACAGTAAAGAAGTTAATTGATTTGACCTGCTGTCTGGCTCGCTGGAGCTCTTGCTCTAGTTGAGTGAGCTTCAAACGACTACTCTCCAGCTGCTGAACATAAGCCTACAGTAAAACAAGCACAGATTCAACTCATTAAAGACTTGCAAAAACTAGGCACACAGCATAAGGGCTCAAGGACCGGAGATAAACACGAAGATCTATTCTTTTCCTCCATTTTTTTAATAAATGAAAGCACGCTGCTCCGAAGAGAGGATAAAATAATAAAAAAATTCAGACATGGCATATAAAACAGGAGACAGTGATCGCAGCTTCCACTCTCTTATACAATAAAATAGTATGAACCAAACACCAGCCATGCACTCATCATACGTTAGCTACCTACGACACCTATTTTGTAGTTCCTCTGAATGGTTATGGGACAATATTGCTAATCTAACAGCAGAGCTTAAACCGCACTACGATTGATTGGTAGGGGCTGCAACCAAGTACAGATCTCAGACTTGATGGTTCCGAGGCCAAAGCTAGAAACCCATCTTAAGAAAAGCTAAGAATTGAAACATATCAAATTGCATAAGCTCCAAAACAAGATAACTCACGTGCAGCCTCTGTTAAAGCCCCAGATGGAGACCAGCCATGACGGGTCCACAAGTCAGGCCCAAACAGACAAGATCTGTCCATGTCTGCCAACCAACGAATCAAGGCTAATTGGCAGACCAGCAGGAGGCATGACATCCCAACAAGAGAAGGAACTTAATTCCCTTGGAGCAAGAAACCCGCAAACTAAAATTCCCCTAAGAATATGAGCTCTTCTCCTGGGGCATATAATGGGCAGCCCTTAAGAAATATATATTTACTTAAATCAAAAGATAGGAACTAGCTATAAGAGACAGACTCAAGTTATATGCAGTCCACTTCTGGGAGTATCAAACTGAAAGTGCTCCTACTTACAAAGGACATTTTGGCATTCATAAGGCAAGAAAGAAACTAACTTAAGAAAATATCAAGGTGAAAAGAGAGTTAGGAATGCTACACCACCCAAACGGGAAATTTTAATCAATCACCAAGCCTTATAATTTATGTCAACTGTAATATGTGCAAAATGATATGCTTTGAGCCAATCAAATCAATTTGAAAGGTCACTTCATAGATTGAAGTGATGATGCGGATCTCTCCACTCAGGCCAGGAAGGGATGATTGTTGGGTTTGGTCCTTCCTTAGCGGAGGAGGTTTTCTTTTGGGTAACTTGTTTGGGTTTCCTTAGTACAAGGGGTGTATCCTATTGGATAGGGCTCGGGCTTAGTATTAAATCTTGAGTGTTTTTCGCTTGTACTTGTTTTCTCATATATAATGAAGGTGAAAACTCTCCGTGGACATAGCTGTATTTTGCCAACGACATTAATTCTTGGTGTGCTTTGTTTTATTCTCTGTTTGTCATCTTGCCGCTTTATTTTTATTTTCTTACCATCAGTTTAATTGTCGTGACGAGGCGATTCAATTCGCAAAAATTAGTGCAAAGCTACACCCTTATCCTAAAATATCTAATATTGATAAACAGAAGTCCATATATGCAAGGCCCCTGGAAGCTAGCTTTTACACACCAAGTAACTTCCAGAAAACCGTATCTTAATTCTCGACCAACAATCACATCCAATGCATGCGAGACTAACTAGTTCAACAAGTATGTTGCAAATGAAGAATGGATAACCAATCATATGAGAAAGCTGAAATCGACAATCTCAATAACTGCTCACGATGAAAAAAATTGAAGTTTTACCTTTTGCTAAAATTTTAGGAAATTATTCCACAGAAGGAAACCAACAAAAACAGCCAATAAGATAGGAATATCCACATGGACCTTTCCTTCACCGCCAGCTGATTATGATCATTTACTAAAATATTAGGACCACGAAATGGTTGATAGACTTATCGAATTACAGCTGACTCATGCTATTGAGTAAACCTAACATCTTTTTTATTATTCCTCAAACAAATAAAGATATAAATCTTCTAAATAAGTTAATAAATTGACTGTCCATCAGAATTATATCCTAAAAACCCCATTGCCACTAAGATCAGGCCCATGTTTTTTAGCAGTACTCACTGTCCTAGGAATAACAAAGTAAATCTAAATAGACATCAAGAAGTCAAACTACAGCAGACATATAACTGAACAAATGAGACAATGAATCGAAAGAAAGTACGAAGAAGGCCTTACTTTCTTCCTCAGTCGACTTTTTCTTGCAGCCTCACGATTTTGAGCAAGCCTACGAAGAGTCTGCAAAACACAATCGAACAAATGAGCATCTTAGCCTGCTAGATTCGACTCACATATGGCAACTTTGTAATTGAATTTCTATACATAACCTTCTGATCTTTTGGATCTTTTGATTTGTCACTGGAATCAGAACCCGCAGGACCAATGGCGTATTGCACTACATCAAACTGCACACACAGAGTGATCAAAATGTCAGATGGGCAACAAATATTAGTTAACATCCACAGAAAATGTCCCACTCGGAACAAGTGGCGAATGGTTATTGAACTCAAGCATAACAAACAACGCTCAATAAAAAAGAGTGGGTTACAGTTGAGCAAACACAGAGTAGGTTAGAGAGAGAGAGAGAGAGAGAGATAGAGAGAGAGAGAGAGAGAGAGAGAGAGAGAGAGAGAGAGAGGAGGTGAAAGAAAGATTACCCTTTGATTCTTATCATCTGTATCCACATCTGTAGAAATATCAGTCCTGGGACTGCCATCAGCCATGGTGGATTCTTCCCAGTTCTCAATATCACTACTTGATACAGAACCAGATAGAAAGGTTGACCTTTTTAGTGACTGCAAACCTCTGACGGCGGATGAGAGAACTGTTTTGATTGGCCAAATCAGCAGAAATGAAGAAACAAAACGAAAAAAGAAAAATTACCCACAGAAAACAAAGAAATCAAATTTGCAAAGCCACTCCCATAAACGAAAAAACCCAAAATGGAAACTTCATCACTTGAAAGGAAATCCAAGGAGAAAAAGAAAAGAAACAAACTTTGAGATGTTAGCAGAAGTTTTTGTGTCCTATGGAGGCGATCAGAAGAAGAAGCAGCTGCTTCGCGACCACTTTACTCTCTTCCTGTTGTGTTTGTTGAATTCAACACAGTAGTATCTGCATCAACACATGTCCTAAAAACTTTGACTCAGGAATCGGGAGGAGACAGGAGGGCTCTCCACCCACTTTCCACTTAAGCACAAAATTTGGTCTTTCCCAGAGAGACAAAAAAGAAATATAAATTTTTACCATAATAATTCGTAAATTATTATGACACAAAAAAATATAAAATAAAATAAAGTCTTGGGGCTGCTTTTAGGATTAGCAAGGAGGGAACCCTTACTTGCTACTTGATTGATGGTGCCAGTATCTTGCCAGAAATACTGGTGAAGTTCTTCTGAACCTAAAAAAATTGTTGGATAAAAAAAAGAAAAAAAAAGAGGTGTATTTAAAATTTAAAATTAGTAAAGGTAAACATTTACAATTTAGACAATTTTACAACTTTGGCAAATAGTCCACCTGACCTGAATCAAGCCGCTTTCCATCATAATGTCCATGACAATTGTTGAAAGGCAATTATTGCTAACTAATGGCTTGTGATAATCAATTATGAGAAGGTTTGGCAAAAATAAATAAATAAATAAAATTTCTATTGTGCAAAGCACCTGCTATTTTTTCTTTGGATAAACATAAATAAATAAAAAGAACCCGTTAAGTACACGCATCACTGCTTGTCTTAGAACTCTTTATTCTTATTGATCTAATTAATTTTTTTTAATATATAAAAAATTACTACCATGAAACAAAATTTCAACTTGGAATCACTCAAGGTTATAAATAAATGATCGCAGCCGTTTAATTTTAAGGTTCTTTCTCACATATTACTCAAGGCTGCTACTCTAATTGTTAGGGGAGGTTTTCTTTAGTAAAGACATCCTATTCTGGGCTATAAATAAATGATTGCAACCGTTTAATTTGTAGGTTATTTCTCACAGATTATCCATGCAAAAATCAGCTACATCAGAAAAAAAAAAAATTTGTTTTTTTGTTTTTTTGTTAATTAATGGAAATTGTTTAACCATTTAATTATCTACATTTTGATTTAAATTTAATATAACAAACTACTTTTGTGTACATTTTAGATGACCAAACAACTTCCAACCTGAATAATTTTTTATAAGAACGATTGCTTAAAATATAGACCGTTCCAATCCTTACATTGTTGGTTAGCCTAGAAAAGATGTGTGCACCTTTTTTTTATACAATAATGACATCATTAACATATACAACTTACGTGTTGAAATTTAAACCCTATTTACTATTAATAATTAAGATATTGACAAAGTGACACTTCATTTAATATTTAAATGTGATATCTTTTTATTTTTTACAAACAATATTCTATATTAAACTAATTTAAAATATGGGAATGGGAATTCGAACTCTAGTGTGGGGAGCACATCCGCTTCAACCAACTTGGTTAAGCCCATGTCTGTAAATTTGATATCATTAACATCACTAATTCTTGTATGTATAAATGTATGGTTGATGTATATACATCTTACCCAAGTAAAAATTATATTATAAAACAGTTTCCCCCAATATGTTTTATAGACAAATTCTTTTTTTTCTTAAAAGGTTTTATACACAAATGTACCATTTTTCTGAATCGCCTTCTACCTACAAAGTTATAATAACACAAAAAAGGAAAGATATTTTTGAAGCACCTCATACAAAAATCACCTTACAAAGTGGCATTTAACTATCATTGTGGATAATCTTTTATTTATTTATACCACAAAAATATTTGAACCAAACCCACTTGGATTTCGGTGATGATGATGGAAAAAGTTACGAGAGAGCCGAGAAGAGATGTGCTGCATTTGAATTATTGTAATCTCTAGACGTCTCCTTCTGTAAAAAAAAAAAACAATTAGAAATCGTCCACTTTCCTAGGACAATTCATTTTTTTAACTGCCTTTTCTAATGTTCAGTGCTTTGACATGAATTTTTTTTTTTTTTTTTGTCTTCTTTTATTTATTTGCTTTGCTGAAAATTGTGTCAGCATCAATACTGCCAAACTCGTTTACAACTCAGAGTCAGTTGAGGAGTTAAAATCCTCTGCATCTAGTCTCCACTAGCCACTCCCACTCCCTCTGACTCTCCTCTTTCCCCGAAGGAAGGACCGTTTGGTGGCATTTTTAAAGGGCCGTTTTCATTTTTTGAGCCCAAAAATGAGTGAAAATGAGGGGGTTTCAAGAATTCTATAATAAGGGTGTTATCTAAAGACCGTTTGAGCATTTCCAGCAGGAGCGGCTAGTCTGGGCAAGAGGGCCTCCAATACCATTTACAGTGGCTGATCTCACGCTGATATCATTATGATGTCAGCAATCAATTTAAATACTAAAAAATAAATAAAAAAAATGAAAATGAAAAAAAAACTAAAATTTTCTGAATTTTTTTTTTCTCTATAAACACCTAGCCATATTCTTCACTTCCCACACCAAAACTCCATACCAATTGCTCTCTTCATATCTCATGTGAATAGTAGTTGCTCTTTGGTTGCTATGGCAATGGATGGAAATACATCAAAAAAATTGCTAAGACAATCACTATTCACATGAGTGGTAACTACCCTTGCCTCCCCTTGCCTTTTACCATGGCAAATGGGTAGAAGTGCTTTAGATGCGGCCCTATTTCTTAATCATTGGCTTAAATTAGTTAGTCGTTAGATCAAATTAGTTAGTTTGACCCAACGGTATAGAGATAATACCTCATCTAAGGGCCTTAGATAAGGTCCTCACTATAGAACAACCCGTAAAAAAGGCTTTTTTTTGGCCAAGGTAAATTGACCCATGCCAGAGTATCAGAACAAGAGAATATGCGGAACCAGAAAACTGTGAACTCATTAACGATGACTACATAAATTTCTAAATTTCAATCCCCAGAATGATGGTCACCCAACATTTAACAAGTTTGGCCTGGAGAAAATGGCGAAAACTTCTCAATCCCAACACATAAGAGGCATGCAGATAAGATTATAAACTAAAGGGAAGCCATACACAAGACCCTCACAGCATCCAAAAATAAATAGCAGAACAATAAGCTACACAGCTCAACCAGTGACATTACTGCACCTAGTTTCTTGTTTTTTCATAACATTAATTACTTCATAAAAATCAGAAATTCAGTTATGACCCGGTGACCTTAACAATCTACATCCAACAGAGAGATACAAAAAACATTGTCAAGTACACCTTTATTTAGGAAGCCCCAAAAGCAAAGTCTCATGTGAGCACATCCAGGGAGCAGCGGAAATTCAAAAATAATTGCTCTTATAAAAATCTTTGAGAAAACCAGAGGCCCCCTGATCCTTGGTGCCCAAATCCTGCACAAGCCCTTGGTGACCCACCACATACTGGCCAATGATGTGGTGTCGCTGCTTTGCATGCTCAGTGATGTTATTTAACTCTTCCATTGCCTTGAAGAGAAGCATATCGATGACCTGCAAATTAAGACTATCCAGAAAATGAGAATTGTTTATAAGCCACAAATCAGAATAACATTTTAGCAAGCAGGTGCAGGTAGTGCCTAAATTCCTGGTTATAGTTTCCACAATACTGATTTTGTGCCAGCTAATATACAACCAACTCAACGTAGAAAATCTTCGCAATTTATTCAACTCAATAAATCTGGCATATTACTAAACAGGAATGAGACGTCAAAGTGCTTTACATGAATGATTAATTTCATTCCATTGTTTGACTCAATCAAGCTCCATGATCACCATGATCATAATGATTCAAGGACCTTTTAGCCTGAGCGTTTCCTAATATTACTTTCAGGCAGTATTAGAGATCCTTGAAGAGTTAATAAAAATCTACCATAACTCCATAAACATATAGAGACAGAAACCATTTGAAGAACGCTACCGAAAAACATTATAATGTAAAATACGCGCAAGAAGGATAGGTGACAAAAGATTTCTTAACGTTAAATGATTTATCTTCACAAATTATTGGAACCTAATTACATAGCATAAATAGTACACCCAATGTCTGGTCTTCACCCATGAATTCCTGCTGATATTAGCACAGATCAAATAAATTGGGGGCCAGTACCAAAGAGAAATTCAAACCTAGACATGTACTCGTGTGTGACACCAAAACAAGACCCTCAAAAGAACTCTACCAATCAAAGTTTTTAGTCATTCGTTATTCCCAAGAATTGAAAATTAAAGCTGCCAGGGTGTGGGACAAAAACTAATAACACTAATACTCCTCTGTTTAGGATGTAAGACAACAGTAATTTAGACGCACAAAACTCCCATTGATGTGTGGCCTCCACTACCACTATAGAGGCCTAACAAGTGAAATTTAATACAAATTGCAATATTGCAATTGCAAAGATTCAAGCTTCAATCTCCTGCTATGATACCATGTTAAGAAATTTCAGTTAAACACAAGTACAGCTTCAGCTTCAATAACCATCATTTTATTGCATTCCCAAACAGCAACAAAAATGAACCAAAAACAATGTGTTTCTGAGTGAAAATTTTCGGAAATTCTGATACAAAGTAGAAATGCTGCATCTAAAATCACTCGTAGTGGGCACGATCCCTGAATTTCAACCTAAATTCATTCAAAGACTTGGCACAAAATTGAAGAATGCATACAAGATTAGACAGCTCCATTTCGTAATAAAATTCCCAATTTGATTGCAAAATGAATGTTTCTTGTAGGCAAATACGAAATTCCAGACATTTTACTCCGATTATAAAACGGCATCGTTTCGTATAGTTTGAGGAGAGAGAGAGAGAGAGAGAGAGAGAAAGGGGGGGACCTTAGGGTTAGTGACGGAGGAGTTCTTGCGGATCTCGGAGGCGACGACGGAGCGGAGGTGAGAGGGCGCAACGACGTCGTCTAGGTTGTAGATTTCCATGATGGTGGGTATGGATCTGCAGGCGGCCCTGAAGAAGTCGAAGACTCGGTGCCTGGCTTCTTCCAGAGACACCGAGTTGGGCGGCACCTTCACGGCGCGTTGAATAAACGACATTTTTCCTCAACTCACTCACTGAGTTCTGTCTCGCACTACTCTCCGAGATGCAGGCTACTGGGGAAGGTTATCATGTGGTGAACACGAGCCGAACGGTGTCGTTTCAAACTTTCAGCTGCTTTTTGTTTGTGTGTATTTTTCTTTTTTGTTTTCCTATCCGTTTTATAATTTGTAAATTAAATAAGTTTATTCTGCTAAACCAAAAAAAACAAAAAACAAAAAAAGGAGGTTAAATAGTATGTATAAAAATTAATGATCTATATACTATTACAAATCAATACTCAAATGTCATTTGATTGCCCCTGAATCAATGATCTATATACTATTAAGAGGAGATGTAGAATTTTTGTTTTTGTTTTTTCGGCCAAAGAGGTATACAAGTATTTGAGACATAACATGTGGTATATGCAATATGTGGTATGCAGAAGTCATAGAAGAAGAGGCAGGAGCGCATTATTTGAAACTGCTAGAACTTACATGAGTAGTCTTAAAGTTGATGAGACCTATAAAGTTTGCCATGTTGTAAAATGGATGAAATATGCGAGAATATTGAGCTGCATGTAAAGTAAATGAGACACAATATTTAAGGAGGTTCGGCCATGCCTAACATTCTGGAGGAAAAATCTTTCGGAGTGAGCAGAGGATGTAGCCATCAAAAAACTTTTAAGAATACGGATTCTCACAGAACGTGAGCCCCTTAGGTGCATATTGAAGACATCTACCCTTCATGAATAGAATTGGTGGCCTAATCCAAATAATGGTATATTCAAATGGTACATTCAGAGGTTTGGATTAGAGCAACTTATTAGGTGCTCTTATCGGAATGCAGATAAGATTGTTGTATCTACATTCATTGAAAGGTGGCATCCGGAAACGAAAATCTTTCACATGCCTTTTGGTGAGATGACCATCACATTGGATGATGTGTCATCTATTTTAAAGGTGTCACCATGTTTTTGTTCCTTCAATGGGAGTAAGGTCAAAATAGTTTACATTAAATTTGTGGTCGACAATAAGTTATTGAAAAAATAAATATATTTTGGTTCATTGCACTAAATTGTAGGCAAAAATTCAGTAATACACCACCGAATACCGTTCCATGTTATGGTGGATCTCCACCACATCTTAAGTTAACGGCCGATCAAACACAATGGAAATAGGTGCAATTTATCTATCGCATTCGGTACTGGTGTGCTAAACACAACCAGCAACCATTATGAAATCTCTAAACTTAAAAAAGGCCAAAAAAATAAACTCATACATCATTCGAAGTCTCTCTAACTTCAATCTTACCCTTTATGAATAAATACAAGATATTTTTTCACCAATATAAGCGTATAAACCTCGTTAGGGTTGTAGGAACATGATAGTTTGAAGAAAAAAAAAAATCTAACTAGGGTTGCAGGAACATATGTGGGTGGTGTAGTGAGCAAATTTAATTTTTATTTTAAATATTTTTTGTTAATTATGTACAAGGATAAAATAAGTTATTCATGTTTAAAATTAGTATGGGGTACAAAGAGTAAATAATGGGGTGCCAATAAAATTACCCTTTTATTTTCCTATCTGCTTTATAATTTGTAAATTAAATAAGTTTATTTTGCTAAACAAAAACAAAAAACAAAAAGGTTAAATAGTATGTATAAAAATTAATGATCCATTACTATTACGAATCAATACTCAAGTGTCATGTGATTGCCCTTGAATCAATGATCTATATACTATTAAGAGGAGATGTAGAAGGTTTCTTTTTTTTTTCTTTTTTTTTTTTGTGTGTGGATGCCAAAGAGATCTAGAAGTATTTGAGACACAACATGTGGTACATGCAAAAGCCATAGAAGAAAGGCAGGAGCGCATTATTTGAAACTGCTAGAACTTATATAAGTATTCTTAAAGTTGATGAGACAAGTTTGCCACTAGTAAGAGCATTTTCACTCATTCGCCATAGCAAAGGTAAGGGGAGGCAAAGACTATTACTATTCACATGAATAGTACCTGCATAGCAATTTTTTTGTTGGTTTTTCACCCATTGCCATGGCAACTCAAGGGCAACAACTATTCACATGAGATAAGACGAGAGGAATTTGTGTAGAGTTTGGTGTGGGAAGTGAAGAATATGACTAGTGTTATAAAACTAGAGGGAGAAAGTGTAGAGAGAAGTGATATGCTAAAGATAAAGTTTCACCATGTTTATTCTTCCCTTAATCTTTGATAGAACCACCTATTTATGGGCTTACAAGATAGGAGATTGAATACCATCATTTACAATATACCTATAGGTTACAAGCACTAATTACAAATACTTAGTACACAGGTTACATAAAATCCAATGATGGAATACTAAGAGGTATGGTGGTCATCAACAACACACTCCACCACATACAATGACATAGTTCCCTCATTAAAAACCTTGCTTGGAAAACTCAGTGGGACAAAACCGAAGCGAAGGGAAAAAGAGTGAAACTTTCTTCTGGATCATTGATATGGTGTTGGATACGCTTATGTTGCCTCTTTAAAACCTTGCTAAGAAAAACCTAGTGGGACAAAAACCTAGTCGAATGAAAAAAGAGTACAACGCTCATATGTCTTGTATGTAGTAGAATTGGGATGCTCCCCCTGATTGATATCTCCCCCTGATTAATATCTACCCCTAATTTTCATTAACTTTTGGAATTTAGGCTTCAGAAAAAGCTTTGGTAAAAAATGTTCACCAGATTATCTTGTGAACGAATTTGTTTAACTCCAATCTCTTGGCTTTTTTTCTGAAACCATGTCAACCTTGATGAACCCTTCTCTGATTTGAGCAATACAAGCAACATTGTCTTCATACATGATCATCTATCACACTATTCCACATGCTTTTCACTTTTCAAATGATTGAACTCTGTAGGAGCATCAACAACTAATTTAATAGTTAGAACATGTTACAACAATATCAAATTTGAATTCAAAATACTCAAACTCTTAGTGTTAACACTTAATTAAAAATATTGTGGTACTTTATATCCTTCAAGGGGCCACTTCATCAGATATATCTCAAATATTTCATGAGCTTTGAGGATTTCCATGTACCATATAGTCTTAATAAATATGCATTTAACATATGCTATAAGTTTCGCGTTAAAGTAACAACTGCACTTATAGAAATGTGGATGCATCTATGATGAGATGGGAGACTAAAACCATGTCTCTCCCAGGAAACCTTATGTCATATTAGTGATCTTATTTCACTTCATAAGCACCAATTCGTAACCTTCATACTTAACATTTGTAATTCGGTGTTTGAGCTATAGGTTCAATATCCCACACTTCATATTTAGTGATAAATGGAATTGCCTATTTCCATTTTGGCCAATCACTTAACTTGTCGACATTCATAAGGCGATTTAATATAATCATAGCCCTTGATGATTGTAGTAGCTACTAATAAACCAAATGTATCATCAATTCGTGATCCCACAATTCTCATGTGCATGCGCATGCATAATTTATAAGCATCTCATTGCTTTGGGGTACCAATGCCTCTTCAGGGGCTTATGTTGTCACTTATGGAACAAACATCTCTTTTACAATGAATTATTTAGAATATGTGGATCATAACCTCCTATAGAGCGTTATTTTTTATAGGGCTTGAATTTTTCAAATAATCTCCACTTATGAGGAGTTAAGTCTTTAGAACCTATATTTCTGTCATGCTTCAGGCATGCATTATATATATAGTCACCATGTTAATGGATTGTGATATGAGAATATCAATCCATGTTAGCATATGTATAACTTTTATATGCATTATCTTGATGAGACAAAAGCGGATTGATTCAACACTATTTCACGACGTTCTTCAGGAACTGTCATTTCTCCCCCTAATGGCGGGAAAATTGTCTCAAAATTTAGGAAAATAAACTCATCATCATTATCAAGTCAAATTGACTGGATTGGATAATGTGGGAGTTGTGCTCGTAAACGTCTTGACAAGAGACAAATATGTGACCATTTTAGTAGGCACATTAATAAAACTGGTGAAGTGATCCATAATTAAATGTTATATAAGCTCACAAATATCCCCTTGAATTATTTAAGGAAAGAGGGCTCAAAGTCAATTTTTGACTTTGATGATCTTATGACAGTTTTTATTTGTGGGCATTCTTTGTAATGATATTTGTTGGACAAGACAATATTTTGAGTCTTTAAACAATGTCCTTACAAATTTATAAAAATTTTATGTATCATTGTGAAACATGGATTGCCAAGATAGTCATGCCACAACATAAGAGTTATCCGGTCAATGAACTTCTGGTTCATAACATCATAATCTTCAACTACTTTAATAGTTGTGTAATATTGGGTGACAGGACCCGATCCAAATTTCGCTTTGGAATTCGAGTCGGACCCTGTGCGTGTCTGACACTTGGCGAATGTCGGGCACAAAAGACTTATTTGCCCTTCTAGTTACAAACTTAATTTCAATTTAGCCTTGACTCCTATCGAAAATTCGGCAGAGTCTCCCCTGTAATTTGTTCATTCCTAAAATTTACACCTGTCAAAACAAGCATGTATATCTATACAACCAACTGCCAGTACTTAAATATACATGCCAACAGTTCATTTATCAAACTAGGGCACATATCAGAGCGATTACTAGTAGTTTGCATATGAGTTTATCCTTATACAAAGAAAAACTTCTATAACAAATGAGAAGCGCGGAAGACGGAAAAATGGCCCGGTGGTGGATTCCTGTGCACGTCTACAGCCTGGGGGTGCAAAACGTTCAATAAATGTGAGTGGACAAAAATAAAGGGTCAGAAAATAACAATAGAATATACTAACCCCTAATGTAAAAAAATAGTTATGTAAAACTGAATATTTAAACTGCATTTGAATCATACTAAAATCAAGGCATTCACGTATTTGTATACATATATGCAAATCATATTCAAGATCAATAAAACTCGCATGAAAGCACTGTAATCAATTTCAAACTACCACCTAGGTGTACCCTTTTCATTCCGTCAATTCCTGATATCCGTCAATTCCCCTGGCAGGTCTCGGTAACACAAAGTCAACCCGAGCCGCAAACTGGCAGGATTCAAGGGATCGTAGTCAGCCTGATTCGCAATCCTGGCTCTCACGGTCCTGGTGTCCCCGAAACTCGTGAGGCAAACGTCAAGTGCACTGACAAAACTGAAGATAAACTGGATGCCCGTGGACATCGTCATATCCGAAGGCAACATGTACTGAAATCAACCTGTTTCTGTAACTGGGTACCCACGGTGGTTTAAGAAAATATAAAATTTCTGAGAAAATATAAATTTCTGAAAATTCTGATAAATAACTGCATTTTTATTAAAACTGGAACTCTGCTGCCATTTTATCTGATGTAATCTCAATCTCTACCTTCCATATCTCTTTAGCATATTCAACTAAGCAGCATATAAATAAAGATATTTAAATTCAACAAATCTCAATAAAACTTATTCAAGATCAAATAATAAAATTCATTTGCATAAAATCATTTATAAAAGAAAAGTCCACTCACTCCTGGTCCAAGCTAGCTAGACCTCCTGAGGGTCCCTCCTGTGGGTTTGCCTGGCCCCGGGTGCCTGGGTCGACGAAAATGGTGGCTGGAGGAGAGAGATTGGCGGTTGTGAAGATCGGGTGACGTCGGCCGCTTCTTCTCCAATTTTCGACGAACCCGCGGTGGCTGGAGGCGGGAGGTGGCTAGGGTTGGAAGAGAACGTTGTCCCGGTCATTTTGGTACTGGCCCCGTCCACAGCAGTGGCCAGTGGCCGGAGTTGCGAAGTGAAGAAGGAGACGGAGCGGGAGAAGTCACGGGAGAGAGAGAGAGAGAGAGAGAGAGAGAGAGAGAGAGAGAGAGAGAGAGAGAGAGAGAGAGAGATCTGGTTTTTATAAAATCCCATTTCGAAATATTTATGATTGTGCCACTGAGTTTCTTTTGACCATAACTCTCTCGTTACAACTCCGATTCGAGCCCACTGCGTGTCTATGAACTCATTTCACCGTGCTCTACGCAACGGTGTCCGTAGAATTGTCAAATTCCTTTCTGGTCAAAAAGTCAACTTTTCTTTAATAAAATATTCTAAGGGCAAAATTGTCTTTCCTCAAAATAAATTATTGATTAAAAATGAATTTTAGGTTTGGGTCATTACAACCTACCCCCCTTATAAAAATTTTGTCCTCGAAATTTACACACCTGTCACTCGAAGAGGGGAAGGGACTGCTCTCGCATGTACTACTCGGGTTGCCATGTAGCCTTTTTCGCTGAAAGCTAAACACTTCCAATCCAAAATTTGAACTGGTTGCTCCCCGTAAGTGAAATTAGCCTCCAATTCTACTGGTTATTCTTCTAACACATGAGACGGATCGGAAATATACCTTCGGAGTATGGGGATATGGAAACATCAAGCCATTGTGATAAATCTGCAGGCACAGTAAGCCTGTATGCTACTACGCTCACACGTTCTATAATCTCATTGGGTCCGATATAGCGAGGACTTAGTTTCCCTCGCTTCTCCAAATCTCACTACATCTTTCTAAGGTGATAATTTTTGTAAATATCTAGTTACTACCCTCAACTTGAAGATCTTTCTTCTATTATCTGCATAACTCTTTTGTCGACCCTGGGCCACTTTGTGTCTTTCACTGATTAATTCAATATGTTTCTTTGTTCTCTACCAAACGTTCAGACACCACTAATGACAGGACCCGAACCAAATTCCGCTTTGGAATTCGAGTCGAACCCTGTGCGTGTCCGACACTTAGCGAGTGTCGGGCACAATTGACCTAATTGCCCTTCTAATTGAAATTTCAACCTTGACTCCTGCCGAAAATTCGGCAGAGTTTCCCCTGTAATTTGCTCAATCCCAAAATTTTTCACCTGTCAGAACGGGCAAAATATCTACACAACCAACTGCCAGCACTTCAATAAACATGCCAAAAGTTCCATTCTCGTTCTAGGGCAATATATCAGAGCAATTCTAATAGTTTACAGAGAAATGAACCTTTTTACCAACCAACACGTTTGTAACAATGAGGCGAGGAAAGCGAGATGGCCCATTGGTGGATGTCTTGTGCACACTACAGCCTGGGGGCGCAAAACATTTGAAAATGTGAGTGGACAAAAATAAAGGTTCATAAAATATCTAAGAATATACTAACCCCCAGTGTAAAAATATAGTTGAGTAAAACTAAATATCTAAACTAACTTTGAAGCATATTGAAACCAACGCAGTTACATATTTATATAAATATATGTAATCGTATTCAAGAGCAATAAAACTTGCATGAAAGCACTGAAATCCAAACTTGCATAAAAACATTGAAATCAAACCTGCATAAAAGCAATGTACTCAAAACTTGAATCAAAGCATTGCAATCAATCAAACCACCACTCGGATGTACCCCTGTAATTCCGTCAATTCCCCTGGCAGGTCTCGGCGACACACAGTCTATCCGAGCCGCAAACTGGCAGGATACAGGGGACTATAGTCAGCCTGATCCGCTGGCAGGTCTCGGGGACACAAAGTCAACCCGAGCCGCAACTGGCAGGATTCAGAGGACCGTAGTCAGCCTGATCTGCAATCCTGATAGGTCTCGGGACACCAAGTCAATCCGAGCCGCAAATCCTAGCAGGTCTCGGGACACCAAGTCGATCCGAGTCGCAAATCCTGGCACTCACGGTCCCGGCGTCCCCGAAACTCGTGAGGAAAATGTCAAGTGCACTGACAAACTGAGGGTAACTGGATGTCCGTAGACATCTGTATAACTGAGGGCAATCACCATAGTTGGGTACATGGTGGTTTAAATATAATATCTTAGAAAAGTCTGCTAAATAACTGTATTTCAGAAAATGTGAAATTAAACTGCTATTTCCTCTGGTAAAATTCTTAAACTCTGCTTTTTATAACTTTTTAGCATGTTCAACTAAGCAGCATAGAAATAAAGATAATTTACTGCACAAAACATGCTCGGAAAACATTCAATAAAACTTATTCAAGATCAAATAATGAAGTTTATTCATATAAACTCATTTATAAAAACTCATTTATATAAAATCATTTATGGAAGAAAGTCCACTCACCCCTGGTCCGAGCTAGCTAGACCTCCTGAAGGTCTCTCCTGCGGGCCTGCCAGGTCCGGGGTGCCTGGGTAAACCATCATGAATATTTAATTAATAAAACTGCTCGGTATAAGTTTTTAAGTAAAACCTTGACCCCCGACTTCTAAAAGTGCATGCACTAACTTTAATGTCATTTTTCTGCCCACTTAGGCATTTCAGATGTTTAAAATCGTCTGAAAGGACTCGAGACTTCACTACGCGATAGACTTCCATATTGGTCGATACGGAACCCCGTGGGGTCCACGACCTCCAATTACCAATCTGAGAGGTCCTTTAAGTTCCTCACATTTAGGGAACCATATCCTGCAAGTTTGGTCCGAACCTGACAATCGGATTGTCCCGATCGTGAAATCATAAAATTTCCAAATCCTAACCCCAGGGTTCGCGATTTCGGAGTATCCGGGACTCCGATTCACAATCCGTCGAATCCTACATGATTCTGAAATTATTTGGGACAACATATCCGAAATTGAGCGCGATCCAACGGTTCAGCAATATTGAACCCGGAAATCGCACAATATGAAAAATCCGTTCGGGGCTCAAACCGAATCCAAATTGAGATCCGCGAAATCCTACGCACTCGTGACAACATAAGGATCGCAAGAGATGCAGTGCCACTGCACTACCCTCACCCACGTGCCCCAGCGTACGCCGGTAGCGATGGGTGTCTAAAGTGATTTCGGCTCCAAACGCCTACCCTAGGTAAAACACCATATTTGGAGCCACTTTTGTTCTTGGACCTACCCCATAAAGTGGCCGGAAGTGGCCGAAAACGGAGGCAGAAAATTGGCTGAAACTTCAATTTGAAAACTGGGTTATCTACGGGCAAAATTGATGCAAACCCATCCAACCATTTGCTAGTGCATGGAAAAGCGGTAGGAATCCATACCTTACTCGACAAATTTGGAGAAGAATTAAGGGAGAACGAGTGACTTGAAGATCCGGTGAGCATCGTCGGTTCCGTCTCGATTTTCGGCCAGTGCAGGTCACGTCGCCGGCATGGAAGGGTCGGGGAAGGAAGAGGACGTCTTCCCGGTCGTTTTGGTATAGGCCTCACCCACAGCCGTGGTCGGTGGCCGGAGTTACGAGCTGAAGAAGGAGGAGGGGCGGAGAGGGAGGGAGGTCGGCGCGAGGAGAGAGAGAGCTGGGCAGGTTTTTATAATTCCAACTTCAAAATATTTACGATTGTGCCATTGAGACTCTTTTGACCATAACTTTCTCGTTACAACTCCGATTCGGGCCCACTACGTGTCTATGAACTCATTTCACCGAGCTCTATGTAACGGTGTAAGTGAATTGTCAAATTCCTTCTCGATCAAAAAGTCACCTTTTTTTTTAATAAAATATTTCTAAGGCAAAATTGTCTTTACTAATTAAATAAGAATTTGTGTTTTTGGTTATTACAATCTACCCCATTATAAAAATTTCGTCCTCGAAATTTACATACCTGTCATTCAAAGAGGGGAAGGGACTGCTCTCCCATCTACTATTTGGGTTGCCATGTAGCCCTTTTTCGCTGTGAGCTAAACACTTTTAATCCAAAATCTGAACTAGTTGCTTCCCTCAAGTGAAATCAGCCTCCAATTCTGCTGATTATTTTTCTAACACATGAGATGGATCGAATTTTTCTCTTCGGAGCATGGGAATATGAAAAACATCAAGTCACTGTGATAGATCTGAAGGCAAAGTAAGCCTGTAAGTTCCTTGGCCCACACATTCTATAATCTCATTGGGTCCGATATAGCGAGGACTTGGTTCCCTCACTTCCTTAAATCTCACTACACCTTCCTAAGGTGATAAATTTTGAAGAATACCCAACTGAAGATCTTTCTTCTATTATCTGCATAACTCCTTGTCAATCCTGGGTCACTTGAGTCTTTTACTGATTAATCCAATATGTTTCTTTATTTCCTACGAAACTTTCAGATACCAATAATCTTTGCTTACCATTCCATCTTAATACTGAGGTGGTCTATACTATGTCTCGTATAAGGCATCAATTGGAGACATCGCAATTATAGGTACTAACGACAAACTTGAGGTTTGTGATCCCGAGGAAAAATCAGTTCGTTTGACAACTATCATTTGAGGCACACTCTAAAAGTGGTAACTTCTCACCCCAACCACCCCGAAACTGCAGTATACAACCTCTCAACAACCCTTCTAAAGTATGAGTCATTTTCTTAGGCTGATCATCTGTTGGGGGTGAATTGTAGTACTAAACTGCAATTGGGTTCCGTAAGCTTCTTTTAACTGTGTCCAAAGCGGGAAATAAACTATGGGTCTTGAACTGAAACAATGGATATTGGTACTCCTTGAAGTCTCACGATCTTATCTGTGAAAATCTTAGCCGGTTTGTTCAAACTATATTTGGCTCTCACCTGCCGAAAATAAACAGACTTACTGACTCAATCCCTAATTTCCTACACTCCATCCTGCTTACTTTGTACTCGGGAAAGTTGAACACAAAATCCATCGTAAGTTACTCCCGCTTCCCTTCAGAAATCGGAAGTGGTTGCAAGAACCCTGATGATTTCTGTCGCTCAGCTATCATTTGCGCTTCCTCAGTCCTACCATCACTGATAAATATCTCCCTCGGAGATAAGCTACTACTCCTAAGGATTTCATACTGAGTGTATTTATAACCACATTAACTTGTCTTGGATGATATTTGATGATGTAGTCCTAATCTTTTATCAGTTCTGACCATCTTCTTTGCTTCAATTTGATTCCTCCTGTGTGAATAAATATTGTAACCTTTGTGATATGTAAAGATCTAGCATATTTCCTCATAAAAATACTGCCACCAACTTTTCTAAGCTAAAATTACTGTGGCCCGTTCCAAATCATGAATAAAATACTTCGATTCATGCTTCTTCAGTTGTTGAGACGCATAGGTGCGCACTCTACCATGCTGTATCAGCACAAACTCAAGTCCTTGTATTCATGCTTCTTCATGCTCTCTCTCTCTCTCTCTCTCTCTCTCTCTCTCTCTCTCTCTCTCTCATGCGAACCAGAAACCCCTCTCCCTTTTTATTTTTTTGGCTTGCAACGGCAGCAACTTCCCACTGTCGCCACCGCCGCCACACTCCGCCACTTGGGGCGGCACCGGTCCCGTTAGAACCGCCTCACTTCCCTCTTCGATTCTAGACTGGTCCCAGCCTCGATCCGCCGTCGTGGTCACCGGAAACAACCACGAAACAAAGCTATTTTGACAGTTTTTCATCCAACTTTCGGCCTCTCGTTCTCTCTCATTTCTCTACCAAATTTGAAGAGTAAGGTATGGTTTTCTACCTATTTTCCATGCTCTAGCTGATGATTGGGTAGGATTTCGTTAATTTTGAGCATAGGTCAATTGAATTTCAACTTAGGGTTCTGCCAGTTTTGGATTTTCGATTCTGGCCACCTCCGGTCACTTTTTGGGGTAGGCCCAAGAACAAAAGTGACTCCAAATAGGGTGTTGTACCTAGGATAGGAGCCTTGTGCCGAGGTGTTGAGTTTTTCAGACGAAGTGTTATCGCTTTGGACACCCACGCGCTGCCAACAAACTTGCATTTTTGCCCCAATGCGATCTCCTTGTTGTCATGAGTGCGTAGGATTTCGCGGATCATGAATCGGAGCCACGGATGTTCCGATTCAATAATTTAAAGTTTGAAGATTTTTCGAAAACCGTCCGATCGTGAGCGATCTGCAATCTGACCGTCCTTTTCGAACCATACTTACGGGACATGTGTCTTAAACCTTGTGGAACTCTTAGGAACTTCCAGTTTGTTCCGTTCCTCGTACACCCGCTAGAAACCCGGGAAATTAGGATTTTTATTCAAGTTATCGTTCGAAACACTTTGTATTAATCTCGTATTCGTATTCTGAAATAAGTACTCCGACCACTCATATGCAGCAGGCGGGATCCTCTCAGGGACAGGCAGTGTGGGACTACTTGTGAGTGGACTTTGTTTTCAACTTATAAGCATGGTTTTATAATGAGAATTTTATGCATATGAATTAAATAGTTATTGAAATGCATGTTATATTTAATAGTTAAATTCTTTATTTTCACAAAGTATTGGTAATATATTTTGGGTTTTGACATATTTGAGTATCTTGAGTATGTATATATGGATTTTGAAAATTTATATATATGTTTGGCTATGTGTGGGGTACTTGGGTTGTTGAGATGAGATTTTGGAAAGTGATGAGTATAGAATGTCAGTTTGGAGTGCTATAAGCACTACCCTATGTACCTCCTCAGATTTGGAACTTGGATACGAAAACTTGAGATACTTGGAAATGTCGGAACCCGGGGCATCCTTGACGGGATATTGCTGTAGACCCTTGATTGGGTAGTCCGCACGCGTAGGACTGGTCACAGACATACGAGTTTTGAGGGTATCGACTGTACGTGCTGGCTGAGAGTTAGTCCCGCAGTCGGACGGCTCGTTCCCTAGTTACATGGTGATTTGAGACTCTTCATGGGGACTCTGCCATGGTGACTAATCAAACAATCCCCCGGTTGGATTGTTTCCCCGGTACAACTAGGTGATGGTCATATTTATATTATTATTATATATGTATATATATCTCTTATATTATATATATATATATATTTTTACATATGTATATAACTATTCATTCATTCTTGTTTTTCGGTGAGGATACTTCCTTGCCGGTCATGCCAATGGGTACGCTTTCGAGAGTTTGTTTAGGGTTATGTTTGGATTTCGGACTTGGCATGCTGCATTGGTTTGGTTTTGACATATATAAATATTTATTTGATTTTGATGATTTGGGATACATTCGGATTTCTTGCTTGGTTTATTAAACAGTGGGGTTATATTATGTTGGTTTACACTGAAATGAACTTTATTTTTGTCCACTCACATTTTTCTGTTTTGCGCCCCCAGCCAATAGTCGACTGAGCTCCGCAGCTGAGCCGGATCGTGTGCTCACGAGCCTTGAGCCTTCGTAGGATTCCTTCATTCTGTTTTCCTTGAACTTTGTTTTTGTTATATTTAAATTCCTTAGATTTGCTATGTTATCGCCCTTGCTAGGGTTTGATCTTTGAGGCCGGAGGCCTTTGTTGTAAACTGTTTATTTGCTTTAAAGCATGCTGCTGGTTGGATACCTTAAACTGTGAATTTTGAGTAGGTTGAATTTTTGGGAAAATGTTCAATTTACAGGAGAGACTCTGCCAAAATTTTTGGTAGAAAGTTTCGATCCTTAGTAAGTGGGCCCAACATTTAGGGGGGATGTCGGTAACAAGACGGGATTCGTTCCGATTTTCGAGAATTCCGGGGCGGGTCTTGTCAATTATATTTCGAATACGTTAACCTATTAAGTTAACGGAACAAATATGAATTTGGCGTAATCTGATCTGATAATGATCATGCTTGATTTGATATAATTTGATATTACTTTTACTTATAAATATGCACATGTAACAATATTGTGAACTTTTTGGAAATAATAAGAACGGTAATAACTTTTCCATTAGTTTAGAGAGAATTTTTTTTCAGATCGAATCACATATAGGGTATTGGACCCATTTACAAGTCTACTAGGAGGTGGGTAGATATGTGGTTATGGATTGTGTGAGGATCCCCTATTATATATTTATTTATTAATGGTTAGCCAATCAAAATTCTATAGCCGACAAGGGCTTTAGACAAAGTGACTCTCTATCACCGTACTTTTCTTCTTATTATGTGTGAAGGGTTTGGCTTGCTAAAGCGAACAGAACGGGCCATGCGCAAAGAGTGTCCATTTGTAGGGGAGTTCTTATAGTAAGCCACCTTTTCTTTGCGGATGACATCACTACTAAAAAACTGGGCTAAAAGCAGAATTCCATTTGTGCTCTCTATGTAAAATAGCACGGATAATCGTGCTTTGTAAAGATGCTCACGGTGTAGTCACTTTAAAGTGGTCGGTCTGCAGTACAGTAGTTTCCATTGATTATAGAGCACAAATGTTTTGCTTCATGGCAAATATTTAGAGCACGAATGAAGCATTTGTGCTTCTATTTTGATGAATGATTGAAGTGTTAGATGCACTAATTTGATAGGTGTGAGTACAATTTCAAAATCGTGCTCAATGGGGATGTATATATATATATATATATATATATATATATAGCTTCCATTGAATGATCCTTCAATAGGGATACCTTTGTAGGGTCCACTTCGCATTACATTTCAATAATCCAAATAATCTAGTTTGTAGATATTCATTCAAAGACCATCTTTATAAAAATTTGCTTAAATCTAATATCATTGGACCATTCAATTAAATTATTGAAATTTAAGCACTTTCTTGAAGTATTGTGTTCATTGATTTTGTTGGTCTCAATTAGATGCCTGAATAATTTTTAATTTGGCTGATTTTTTACAAGAATGATCTATGAATAAAGACTTAAAAAATAAACATTTGGATTGTTTTAAAAAAATTCTTAGGGTACCCTAAAAGGTGTCCCTTAAAAAAGATTTTTTTTTTGGGTCGAAACCCTTAAATAAGCTTTGATATGTACTAATTGACAAAACTTAAAGCCATGTGCATCATCTCTTTGTTGTTTTTTTTTCACGCGCAAGTGGCAGCCTCAACTTTAATGATTATTGAACTAATTTAATATTATATTCTCCTTTTCATTCTTTTCTGTATCCTTTTCGCCTTTCCTTACGTTCTTTTTGTTTTTGTCTTTTTTTTTTTTCCGTTCTTTCTCATTTTGAAACCAAATTTGGACACAATTGTTTTATTCTTTCTCTCTTCCTTTTCATTTTTTCATTTCTCCCTCTCATACTTTTCCCTCACAATTGTTTCATTCTCCTTTTTTTTTTTTTTTTCCTTTTTTTCCTTCTTTCCCTTTTTCTCAATTTTTCATTATGTTATTTTTGTTTCAGTCATTTTTCTCTCTTTGAAACCAATTCACACTGTTTGTTTGAGGCCTATGTTTTCTTTATAATTGACATGCTCTAGTAACCAAAAAAAAAAAAAAAACAATTAAACAAATAATACATTATCATTAAGAAAAAGTTAAAAGAACTCATGTAACATAAAAGTTCTACAAATTATTTTTCCTTGCAGCATCTCTTTGGTTCAAATTCATCTTTGTAAGAAAAATTATATATTAAAAAACCTAAAAGATTCACACGTCCTCATGTTTATTTGCACAATCTAGACTCAAATGCAAGATGTCCCATATTCATGACTGTAGTATGTAGCCCACATTTGTACTTCCAGGTAATTTTTAGCTTGCTAGAGGAAAAATAAATACCATAATGTGTTACTTTAATTTTCATGTCAACAAACTAACACACATATAAATATCAATATTACCCATGGAAAAAGAACTCTCATCTGTATCAAATAAATTTGAATTTGCAACATCGCTAGGAGTGGGAACCGTTCGGATTGGTTCGGTTTTACTCTCAAACCACAGCTGAACCAATAAGAAAAGAACGGATCGGTTTGGTTAGCCTAAAACCATAATGAAAACTGAACCAATCCAAACCACTTATAATCGGTTTATGCCTAACACAAAGCCATGCATTTTTCACCCTGCTCTTACATTATAATGCTTAAACAACAACATTCCAAAAGACTTGCAAAGCTGCTGTTATAGAAACATATAACAAAAATGCTAACACAACAACATTCCATTCAATCAAAGACCGCATGATTTCTAGCTTGAATCTAAGTTCATAATTTTCATCAAAACAAACATTCTACAGTGGTATGTCCCCATTCTAAAGTTCCTAATTTCCATCAAAACAAATTAAAAGCAAGAAACATATTCAAACAGATTTTGAGGCACATGGCTGAAGCCTTTTTCTAATGTAGTATGCTGGTCTATCCTATACTGCATACAAAAGCAGTTTCAATCAACACAAATTTTAGGATACAAGATTATCAAAATATGCCAGAATAAGAAAAATACCATAACTGCAAGGTTGTGCATCAATAGAGAATCAATCAGTGAAAATGTGCACAGATGCAATAGCATTCGAACTCTGCATTTCTATATTTAAAAAGTTTGGATAAATTACAAGAACTCTCCGCATTTGATCTCAAAAATTACAATCACAAAAAATTGGAGAACCAATACGTCATGGATATCTAATAAATCATAGACAAATTGCAGAACCTTATCATTAACATTAAATAAATTTGAAGAACTCACCATTGTGGGCACTGAGTTAGCTTCATCCATAATCACCAACAAATTGCAACCAAACCACGCTTATATCCAAGTCTCATTAATCCAGGCATCTAGAGTTAATTTCATCAATTATATCATTAGAAATTTAATAGTTTAGCATCAAAATCGTAAAATTTCTCATCGAGTTGGGAGGCTTTTTAATTCTAGTGCAAGCTAGAGATTGTAGTTGGTGAGATACCTTAATATTCGTTATAGTAAATCTAGAATGTGAAAATACTTAATAGGAATAACAAGACCTATAGCATAATAATTAAATAATGAAAAAGAAATTGCAGTGGGTGGGGTTTCAGTTCCAGTATAAGATAATCGTAATAATTATGGGATATTCCTAGTTGAGCTTAATTAAATGAAATTTGAGCTATATCCTTTACATAAGATTGTAGTTGTTGGATCCAAATGAAATTGGAGCTATAGCCTATACAGTTAAAAACAACATACCAGTTTTTTGAGATGTGCGACACCGACAATGGATGAACATGTTTCTCAGATGTGCGAAATGTGTTTGATTGAAGCAGTGGAGGTTGTAGTGGTTCAAAGGAAAATGAGAGTCTGAGATGTGGGTTGTGTTGTGAGATTGCACTTTCAAGGGAAAGGAGGGTCTGTGAGATGTGATGAGTTTGGAGTCCGAAAGGTAGCAAAAATAATTGGTTTGGAGTTCAATTCAGTGCAGCTAAGTGTACATACTACCACTTCTAATTAAGCACTCAATTATTAACACATGTAAATTAATATATATATATAATTAATTAATATTTGAACAGTTTGGTTCGGATTAACACAGTTTTTCAAATCTTAAAACTGCAGTTGAACCAAACCCCTTCGGTTCGGTTCGAATTTTAAAACTGTTGACTTTTTTATAGTCAAAACCAAATCAAACCGGCAAATACGGATTGGTTCGGCCAATTTGGTAGGATCGGCCGGATTGATGCCCACCCCTAATCATCGCATCTACATCAAGGGAAAACAATAATTAAGAGGATTGATGCAATATTCACATATAAAAAATTTGAAAAATAATTACACATACTCACCTATTTTTTTAGCATCGGACAATTTCTTTTATCATGTGATTGTCCAATTTTTCCACATCCATGATAGCGCCTACTCTTACTCTTTGCTTTCTCTTTTCCTCTTTTTAGCCATTTTCCACAACCTTTTACTCTAATGAGAAGTGGTTCATTAAACTTGTGTGCTCAAGTAGTACTACAATTTTCAGGAACTCCACTTGTAGTACCAACTATAGGTTTGATATCCTCAAGCACATTTTATAATTTTTTTGCTACAATGTCACTTGCTTCTTCGTTTGTCATAGCTTTATCAATTACATCTGAAGCAACTTGAAACAATCTAGTTCTTCTCCACAAGAAATGATTTTTCTGAAAAATCATTTCATTCTAAACCTTTATAATCAAAAGCTCTATTTAAATTTTCAGTTTTAGTCCATCTCTTCATGATGTATTGATGTGGCATGATTTGTACCACTTTGCAAAATCCAAGGGAAGGTGTTGTATAGCAGTGTAGCTCGGAAGTCCGAGTGTCGTATTCACAGAGAGCGGTGTAAAGAAAATAACAGAGCTTAAAAAGAACAATTGTGATTGAGATGTAGATTTAAATAAGATTTGATTTAAAGAAAATTCAATTGATTAAAACACTAAGGCATGGGGGTTCCACTTTTAACATAAGCGTGCAACTCTTATTAATTTGATCCACAAAATATTTTCCGTTGTAGTTGTTCAAAATAATTAAAGCTCTTTTTAATTTCCTTTAGAAGTATTCTAAGCATAACTTGTACCATTGGCAACAAACTATCAAAAAAATCATCTTCATTGAAATTCTATTAATCTTAGTAATTATCTCCTCTTTTAAAATCATGAAAGTTTTTACTACACAATGGGAAAAACATGATTGAACCCATGAAATAGAATATCAAACATTCATCAATTAATTAAAAAGAAAAACTACAAATTCACATTAAAGCTTAAGTTTGGAGAAAACTAATAAAAATTTCACACTCGTATTAAAAGCTTTCTCCCTAGCCTTAGCTAGGGAGTTAGTTTCCCATAAAATAAAACTAAAGAAATTAAAACTATAAGAATTGGAGGAAGGGGAGAGATCTCAATAGAAGATTGTGAACTTGGTGTCTGTTTTGAAGCTTGAAGACTTCTCTATTTATAAGGCTAAGAAGGAGAAACATCATGATGGATTCCAACACAATCATTCCTATTTTAATGCAATACCTAACTCCCACTTCATCTTGCCTATATTACTGTGGTTGGAATCAATTCCATTGTTGAATTGTTTTCTCTTTTTCTTCCTTTTCTTGTGGCTTTCATCCTCTTTTTAGATAATATGCATTGAATTTGAGCTTCTTTGGAGTGGATGACACCTTACAAGCATGTGAATTCCATATTTCTTCTTGTTTGCTTCAATCCCATATTTCTTTTCCTTTCTTCTTTTGGCATGGGTGTGACACTTCATGCATTCTTTTCAATTCTTTACTTCTTGTGCTAGTTGCACTTCTTCCTTCATCATCATTGCTTCATGGATATGTTGAAGTTCTTTAATTGGCCACTAGCATATTATCTTTGGGTGGCACACTTCTTGGCATGCAGATTGAGTTGGTTTTCACAACACACAAGCCTACATAGGAAGTCATTGATCAAAGTTAATAAAATGACATTAAACCAATTTGACCAAGTAAAAATATAAATGCATAAGATTATTATTATTATCATTATTATTTGATAAAATGGGGGGAACAAACCCCAGAACAAAACCCAAAGGCCTAACTAGTACAAATCAAACGGTCCTGAGTGACCCCTAACAAATCATCAGCTAACGCAGAGCTACCCCAGATTGGAGCTGAAGCAAAAAATTGAATATCCAAGTCTAGATTATGGCTCCATTTGGCAAGGCAGTCTGCCAAACCATTCTTCTCTCTAAAAATATGCTGGATATTCCAACTCTCAAAATGTCTAAGCATCTTCCCACAGTTTGAGAGCAAAGCAGTTAGAGGATGGAAATACAGAGAATCCCTCTGCTGGAACAGCTTCACAGCAATCTGAGAATCCATTTATATGAGGATCTTGGTGAAGCCCTTTGCTACTGCTAATCGGAGGCCAAAAAACAAACCCCAGATTTCAGCATCCAAAATACGCCCTTCCCCCAAATTCACAGCAAAACCTCCACACCACTCCCCAAAGCAATCTCTAATCACACCACCAGCACCAATTTTCCCAGAGCCATTCATGTAGGTGCCATCCACATTAAGCTTAACCCATCCACTTCCAGGCGGCTCCCACCTTAGCATAACCTGAGTTCTAGGCACATTCCTACAATTCGCACTAGAAGCCTTAACCCAATCCATAACAGCAACACAAATAATCTTCCTAGGATCACAAGGCAAGTCCTCAGCGTCATTAAAAATGTATTGGTTACGCCACTTCCATACATACCAACAAGTGAAAACAAACATGATATTCCAAGGAGACCTCCTCCCTTCCCACTTAGCTTTAGAAAATAGATTGCTCCGAAGCCAAGCAGGGTAATCAGATAAGAAAAAAAATCATGGAATTTACTTGGAGGCAGAACAGTAAGCCATACTTCCTTAGCACACCCACAATCTCTAAGAGTGTGAATGATATTTTCAGAGTGCCAACCACAAACAGAACAAGAGGACTCCACAGCTAAATGCCTCCTAACACTACTACATTTTAGTATTTGCGCGACGAATCCAATTTCGTCGCACAGAGTAACATATAGTCGCACGACTGCAAGCGCGACAGAAAATTCATCGCGCGTTATCTGTCGCGCAAAGATCGTGAAGAAAGACTTTACGCGACAGATAGTATCACTCGTAGCTCAATTTTTTGCGAAGGTTAACCTTCGTTACACAAAAGGTTCAGAGACGACGAAAACGTTTATCGCACAAAATTCCGCGTGACGAAAGTAGATTCGTAGCCACAACAATGCACGGCGAATAATTTTCGTCGCGAAATACGTCTCGTAGACATTTGCGGCACCAAGAGTTCGTCGTCGCGCAATTCGGGTCTACACATATTGCGCGACGAAACAATGTTGTCGCGCATAATCTTTTGCGCGACGGAAAATTTCGTCGCGCGGTACCTGTCCAAAAAATTTGCGCGACGCAATACTGTTGTCGCGGAAATCCATTTTAGCGACGAAAATTTTCGTCGCGCAAGAATAATTATATGTATTTAAAAAAATGAAACATTATTTTTTCGGAATATATAAATTCGCGCGACGACAAAGCTTTTGTCGCGCAAAATTAATATATATAATTATAATATTACTTTTTTTTTTATTTTATAAAAAAATAAATTAGGTTTTTTTTTTTTTGGGTAATAAAATGAAATTCCAATAATAAAAAAATTGAATTGTAAATAACAAATTTATTATATAAAATAAATGTATGCTACAAGAGAAAGATTTAAAAAATAATTACGAAAATAAAAAAACTAATCGAATAATGTTCCAAAATCTACATTATCGTCTGGCACATGCGGTTCAGAGGTCTGGGGGTCTACACGGGCCGGCATCTGGTGGGGATGCTCGGGATGGACGGGCTCGGAGGTCGGCACATCAAAATGTGGGACTGGAATGCCGGACTGTGCGAGGGACTGCAAAATGACCGACATCTGGACTCTGAAGAGTGGCCACTTGTGCTGTCAAAGCAGTGACCTGACTGTTTGACTGCGCTGATGAACGGGGTCTGGGTTCCCTCCGCCTGGCATTCCCCATCCCTCGACAATATGTCCCCGGTCTCCTCCCTAGAGTCTGATCCAATGTCTCCGTCAAGATCTGAAACCCAGCATCCTGTGGAGGATCCACAGACTCGATCGGAGTATCGGGAGGAAGTTGGGAGGCGGACTCCTGAAGAACCAACTGGCTCCTCTCCACCATCGTCGTCTGTTTAGCATAACATAAAATATAAATTCAAACATTCATATAATAACCTTTAAAGTTGAATGCGTAACATAAGAATTAAAATTAAATAATACTTACATGAAGGGACTCGGCCAACTCATTCCCAGGTCGAACATAAACGTCGCCAAAGACGTCGATCTCTGGGAATTTGGACCCCCCTAAATTGAACAAAAGAAGAAAAATATTAGTACGAAAAAATAAATTAAGAATAATGAAAAATTAAAAATTAAATAAAAATTATTTTATTATTACCTGACGCCGTGCATCCATCCTATAGGAGAAGGGCCTGGAACCCGAATGATGGAGAAGAGTCTTCTTCTTCCTATTGCCCTTATTGACTTTGGCTTTATTCTGTTATACAAAAAATAAAACGTATTAGTTGAAATTGAAATTAAATATAAAAAATTAAAAAAACATTAGTAAGAAAATAAAATTAAATATAAAAAATTACCACAAAAGCGGGCGCCTGAAAATGAGCGCAGAGCCACGCCCAACTATCCTCCCGCCCCTCAAGCTCTTTCGGGCAACCCTCTTGAAGAGCGACTTGCGGATCATCAAACGCCTCAAAATGGTGGTGCAAGTCGCTCTTCCACTGTTTGTACCTCTCAGAGAAGAGTCTGTTGACGTACGCCAACGACTCTTCGTCAAGGTCCTCCAAGTTGTAGTTCGTCTGCAATAAATTAATTACATACATTTAAATAATATAAATATAACGTTTGAAAGAAAAAGAATGAAAAGGCCTACATACCGACAACTGGCCGCGAACCTCCGTCTTGGTCTCGTCAGGCATCACCTTCCAAGACTTCCATTGCATCGGGCAATGGCTCCGAATGACATGACCAATGTCGTGGGCCAAGGAGCTATGCAACTCCGCCGTCGGTGCAGCCCGATGTCGCTCGTCGTATCCGATGTTGATACGACTGTTGGTCACCCGGGTGACCTTCGCCGTCTTCAACTGCCGACACGGCCCTCGGGTGTTCTTCTTGGCTGCAAAGAAAGATGACATGAATGTTAAATAAATAACAAATTTAACAATAAAATACACACACACAAAAAAACAAAAACAAAAACAAGAAATAAAAAAAAAAATTAACTGGAGAAAAAGGAAAGCTATACCTGGCTGTGACCCCGACGCATCAGTGGATGTGGTGTCGGTGGTGCTGGCGGGCCGATGACGCCGCCTGGCGCTAACAGGCTGCGCCACTGATGACGCTGATGAGGCAGGCGCCTGGGACCCCGCAGGTCCAACTGCCAAGTGGTCCATCAGTGCTGGCGCAGTGGCAGCAGATGCTGGAGCAGTGGCAGCAGATGTCGGCTGAGTCGGGGGCTCCGAACTCTGCGTGGTCGTCACCGCCCTACGACGTGTAATCAGGTCTGACATCTGCACAATTTCATTAATACACATACAAATTAATAAAATATACGAATATTTGAAAACACATACAATTTTATTCACATTATTGACCTAGGGTTTGCGAGTTCGGAGTATCCGGGACTCCGATCCACGATCCGTCGAATCCTAGACGATCCAAGAAATACAAGGTACACCATACGTGAGTTTGAGTTCGATCCAACGGTCCGAACATAACAAACCCGAAAATCGCACAATAGGCAAAATCCGTTCGAGACTCAAACGGTAACCAAATTCCAATCCGAAAACACCTACGCGCTCGTGACAACTACAGGATTGCACTGGGACCTAATTCATGCCGGCTATAGTAACCCACGCGCCAGCAGCGCGTGGGTGTCCAAAGCGATACCAATCGCCAAAAAATTCGAAAAACTAAGGGCCGAGGTTCCTACCCTAGGTTCAAAACATCAATTGGAGCCACTTTTGTTCTCGGACATACCCCGAAAAATGGCCGAAAGTGGCCGGAATTGAAAATCAAAAACCGGCCGAAACTTAGGGTTTCAAATTAACTGCCCTATTGCAACAATTTCGGAAATCCTACCCAACCATCAGCTAAAACATCAAAAATAGGACAGAAACCGTACCTCAGGTGTCGGATTTGGTCGCCGGAGGAGAGAGAACGATGGCGGCGCAGATTCGGTGAAAACTGAAGAAATTGCGGCGGCTGGCTCGATGGTGACTGCGGGGGAGCTCTGGGGTACCACCGTTGTGGCGGCGCGGTCCAAATCCACCGGTGTAGGAGGCAGAGCTGACGGCAGAGAGAGAGACGAAGAGGAAGAAATTTTCAGAAATCTGGGGAAGAAGGAGTCCATCAAGTGGTTTCTGAAATTTTATTCGTTTTTGCGCGACGAAACAGGTATGGGTTCCGTTGCGCAATGTCGTTAATCAGCCCAAATTTGGTAAAAGGATAGTTTTTGCGCGACGAACAACATAGTTTGTCGTCGCGCAATGTTGGCAGTTCGCCAAAATTTGAGATTTAGGGTTTAGCGGGCGAGATTGAAACCTTGCGCGACGCATGACACTGTATTTCGTCGCGCAATGTTGCCAATCCGCCAGAATTTGGGACCTAGGGTTTAGCGGGAGAAATTGAAAACTTGCGCGATGCACGACATTGTGTTTCGTCGCGCAATGTTGCCAACCGCCAGAATTTGGGACTTAGGGTTTAGAGGGAACCTTTGCGCGACACATGACATAAAACTTGCGCGATGCATGACAATCCGCCAGAATTTGGGGTGTAGTGTTTAGCGGGCGAGAACTTGCGCGACGTATACGTAGAGCGTCGCGCAAAAACTAGCAAAAAAATGTATACTAACCGTCCAAGGAGGAAGAGGGTGAAAGGAGAAATCGCTTTCTTCTGAGTCGGGACCTTCCCTGCGAGCCATTTGGTTTGTCTCCATATCTGGTGTGGATTCTGGCTAGAGCTTCCTGTATTTGTAAATCTGTGAACGGCTCTGTCAGAGTATGTATACTGAGAAGTCCCACTGGGCGTGCCAAATTGTTCACACGTTTTCGCGTTTTACTCCTGTATGATGTTGGGATGATTGCCGGATGATGAGGCTGGATGGATAGGAGATCTGGCTGAAGGTTCTGTTTTCCATAGTTCCTTTGACTGACAAGCTTTCTGTTCTGTCTGGGGAAGTGCTTCAAGATTTTTTCCTTTCCTGGCAGAATTGGTCTCTGGATGTACCTGCGTATTATTCTGGCTCTTAAGATATGTGCAATATTGCCTTTGGATTCTTCTTTTCTGAGTTCTGGTTAACTCCAGAGTTGGTCTACCGCTTTTCCCTACAGAGTACCACCTGCCCTCTATGATCGTTCCCAAGGGCTTTTCATTTCCGGGTGTCTTGATTGGTATTTCCTTCCTGGGCTGCTCTGTCCTCCTTTCGCTGCATTGTGTAGGCCTAAGACAATTCTTCTGTCTTGTTTTGTCCCGGGATGAGGTTCCAATCCTGTCGAAGACACTAGGTGTGGGTTGATTTTGTCTGTCTAGAACCACTTCTAGCTCTGTTTCACATTTGCACCTGCTGCAGAGCACTACCCCAGCCGATATGGTGGCTCTTGGTCTCTGACTGGTTTCCCTTATGATTCTTCTGCTTCTTCTGCAACTAGCATCTGTCATTGGCTGAGTTTCCCTCTGTTCTGGCCAATTCAAGTTGACCATATTGACTTGTGGTTGAGGGAAAGGATCTGTCGTGACCGATGGAGGTTTTTCTGCCAGTTTCAACCTTCCTGCCGTTATCCCTTCTTGTATCACGTCCCTGAAAACAACACAACTATTGGTAGAATGGTTCCAAGAGTTGTGCCACCTGCAGTACTGTCTGCCCTTGAGTTCTTCCGGCTTGGGATTCTGTGGGGCGTTTCTATTGCCTTCTGTAGCAGCATTTCATCGAACAAAGCATCAACCTTGGTCAAATCAAAAGAGTAAACCTTGTTTTGCATTGGCTTGTTGGGAACGAATCCTCCCCTGAATGGTGGGGGCTTTTGGTCTTTAGGTGGTTTTGTAAGGGCTTTGCAACTAATGGGATGTTTTAGTTTTGCCATTTCTGCCACTGAAACCTCTCTCTCTTCTGATTCTTCTGCATCTTCCTGTGATTCCACCCCAATCAGGTGGACCGAAGAAGAAGGGGTTTTGTAATAAGTACCTTTGGAGGAGTTCCTTCTCTGCTGTTCTTCCCTAAGTAACTCCTCATATTTGGATGCTTTATCAGCTAGTTCTGCCAGGTCCCCGAACAACATTCCGTCGAACCTCTTCCTGAGAGATTTTAAGGGCAGCTTGGGCCATCTGGATGAAATGTCTTTCTTCCATGGGGATTCGGCACTTCATTTTGAGCTTTCTGAACCTGGTTATGAAATCTTGAGCCGGTTCATCTTCGCTTTGCTTGAGGGCAGCTAGATCACTGATGGTGACTTCTGGCTGGATCCTGTAATAATAGTCATGGAAGACATTTTCCATCTGCTCCCAAGTTTGCACGGAATTGGCTGGCAGGCTGGTATACCAGGTGAAAGCCTGTCCAGAGAGAGAATTGCCGAAAAGTCTTAATTTCAACAGAGGGTTGTTCTCGATAGCTATGCATTGGACGGAGAACTTGCCTATATGTTCAACTGAGGAAGCATGGGGGTCCTCCCCGTTGAACAAGGTGAAGTTTGGTACTTTGAAACCTGGAGGCAACGGTATTTGATCGATGTAGGCTGGGTATGGTTTTCTGTAAGTAGGCCTTTCCCCTCTCCTAGCCTCGGGTTCCATGATTTCTCTGATCATTCTTTGCAATGCCCCTATGTCATTCAAAGCATTGACGGGGGGAAGATTTTGTCCCTGTTCTGGCTGGATGTAATCGATCCTGGGCTCCGCTCTGTATGGTCTGGGTGGAGGTTCCTCTCTGTGCCCTTCCTGCTCTTCGATGTCTAGGTGATTTCTCCAGTTTGCCCCTGGCCTATTCCTGTCATGATTAGCAAAAAGGTTATTTCCCCCTCTGCCTCTTCTCCCTCTTGCGGGTGGAGGGAATGGATTAGGGTCCATCCTTCTGGGTCTATATGGCAATACTGCTGGTGGTCCAGGCTGAAGTGCCAAAGGTTGATCATGCTGGGCCACCAAGGGTGGAATGGGCTGAGGTTCTGGCTGGTTCTGCTGAACTAGTGCAAGGTCATCTGGTCGGGCTGGGGCTTCGTGTTCTTGATTAGGAAGGACTCCTTCCCTTGGACCAGCCTGGATTTCTCTGTGATCTGGTAATCCAGCGACCTGTGCAACTAGGGGATTTTCCTGGTATGGCCATGCTAGTCCTGGCGGAGGGCCGTAAGGGAGATCTAACTGCTGGACTACAGCATCAGGGTTTGGGATTCTGGCCATGGCGGTTTCTCGGTCTTTCCGGAACTGCCTGTTAACCTGCCACTGCATCATTGCTGTCATATTATTGAGAGTGTCTTGGTTCCTTTGCACCGTGACTTCTTGTCGGAGTATTGACTCCTGTATTTGATTCATCTTTCTGGAGCTAGTCCTAGAACGTCTACTTCCTGTACTGCCGCGAGCTGATTGTCTAGCATCGCTTTCTTCTGACTCGGGACCTTCCCTGTGAGCCATTTGGTTTGTCTCCATATCTGGTGTGGATTCTGGCTAGAGCTTCCTGTATTTGTAAATCTGTGAACGGCTCTGTCAGAGTATGTATACCGAGAAGTCCCACTGGGCGTGCCAAATTGTTCACCCGTTTTCGCGTTTACTCCTGTGATGGAAGGGCGAAGTTCCCCACTGGCTTGGAGACCATGTGTTGGTCAACAAGTCAGCTTTCTTTGGTGTGCGAGCGTGCCACTGCTAGCAATGTAAATTCTAGCAGACTTCTTTTAGAATAGATAACTTGCGCCCCAAGTTACTGACCTTCTAAAACAAACGATTGTGAATTTGGGTGAGGAATATCTCCCAAGTAAGTTCTTTTCTTGCCTCAGACTGGTAAGGACTTTCATAATTTATCTCAGTATCAAACGGCTGTTCTGGCCAGAAATATTTGATAGAAGTTGAGCTGTTTCAGGCAGAACTGCCTTTTACAAAACAATAAATATGCATATCGACTCTAGGAAGGTTAAAAGATGGCCGGAACTTCGTTTCTGCTTGGATGGGAGGTTCCAGTTTGGGCTGGACTGGACGCGCCTGGGCCGGTCCGTACTGCTTCGTGACTTCAGACGCTAGGCTGACCTATGAATCGATACCAAAGTTTGATTTTGGCAGAGCTTTATGTTTACTTCACGCTTCGTGAGGCCTTTGAGTGGGCAGAACTGCAGCTTCTTCAGTTTGGAGGGGGCAAAAGTGGCTGTTCTTGAGGGTTTGATGAGCTAGGGATTGCACTACGAGTGTTGTTCTGCTTGGGCAGGACTCTTCATGAGTTCGCTGAGGTCTCCACGTCTGTGAAAACTCAAACTCTGCTTGTCTTGGCTTTTGCTGAACCAAATTTGTAACGAGGGATCTCGTTTTAGAAGACTTATTTTCTAAGTCTGAACTTTGGAATTCTGATCTAAAGCTGGTTTCTCTTGGAATCCAAGTGAGCTTTTGGTTGTTTTCTTGTTGTTGTTTTTTTTTGATTGATTGATGAATTGAGTGTCCTTTTCTTTCTTGCCTACTTCTGTTTTTATAAGAGACCTTCTTGGGGAGGTGGTTTTAATTTTAAATAATGGGCGGCAAAAAGATCTTCTAAAATGTAAAGTAGAAAGGATTTTTATCAATTATGGCAGACAGGCTCCCAGTAGTCACCTCCTAGAGCAATCCCTTCCCTGGTTTCCTGGGTGACAGCTTTCTATTTCAACGCCATCGCCTGTGTGGGCTGATTTTATGGCGGTTTTGGGTGGTCTTTTATATTTTCTGAACAACTCTCTGTTTCTTGCTTTTGAAAGCGTGACCCGTGAATTTTTTTGAAGAGGATGTATTGCTTTTGGAGCAAAATCTTTGAATATAGATGGGCTTTTGATATTCTGTTGGCAGTGTTTTCAGAGAGAAAAAAAACTTTAGTTGGAATTGCTGACTTTTCAAAGCTGAGGTAGCCACGTGGGTGTGTTTTTAATCTCTTGGGTTTGAGCCCAACAATTTTTGTGGGCTGATCTTTGAAGCCTTAATGACAGCTTCTATGTTTTGGTCTTTCTTGGGCTGGGCAAGTAACTTCACCATGGTCCCTTTTTTTTTGAACTCTTCTTGGTGTGTTAATTTTTAGGCCCAAACACATACACGTTTCGATGATCCATCTTCTGAACAACTTTCCAACTGCTCCCGGCTTTAGGGTCATCTAGATACACAATTTGTGTTGCCATGTTCGCCAAAATGTAAGGGTCGTCATCATACCAAGTTTTGTTAATGTTCACAGATAGTAAGCCATGGTCGATTTTAACACTTTCCGGCCTATTTGGGTTGCTATCAAACCATCGACACTTAAACATGATCACTTGGTATCGATCTTTGTAAAGCAATTGAACGACATTTGTGAGTTTGCCATAGAAATCAATGTTCATACTTTCGCCTCCACCTGGGACATGGACACCGCTGTTTACATTCTCACCAGCCCGCAAGGATTTGTTTCTGGGAGCTCACGGAGCAACTTCCCAGGGGGTCATCCATCCTGGGATTGCTCCAGCCTCCAACTCGCTTAACTTTGGAGTTCCTACGAACCCGAAGCCAGTGAGCTCTCAGAAGGCCTCACCAAGGTCAGAGTGGCGCAGCGGACTAGTCCAACTCCACCAAGCATGATATTGTCCTCTTTGGGCTGGGCCGACGCCCCCCCTCAAGGTTTTGTTCCTGGCCCTGGCTACGTTCTCACCAGCGCCCAGAAGGCCTCACGCTATGA
>NC_047651.1:4140919-4262551 GCF_902201215.1 Prunus dulcis
GTTCTTCGATGTCTAGGTGATTCCTCCAGTTTGCCCCCGGTCTATTCCTGTCATGATTAGCCAAGAGGTTATTTCCCCCTCTGCCTCTTCTCCCTCTTGCGGGTGGAGGGAATGGATTAGGGTCCATCCTTCTGGGTCTATATGGCAATACTGCTGGTGGTTCAGGCTGAAGTGCCAAAGGTTGATCATGCTGGGCCACCAAGGGTGGAATGGGCTGAGGTTCTGGCTGGTTCTGCTGAACTAGTGCAAGGTCATCTGGTCGGGCTGGGGCTTCGTGCTCTTGATTAGGAAGGACTCCTTCCCTTGGACCAGCCTGGATTTCTCTGTGATCTGGTAATCCAGCGACCTGTGCAACTAGGGGATTTTCCTGGTATGGCCATGCTAGTCCTGGCGGAGGACCGTAAGGGAGATCTAACTGCTGGACTACAGCATCAGGGGTTGGGATTCTGGCCATGGCGGTTTCTCGGTCTTTCCGGAACTGCCTGTTAACCTGCCACTGCATCATTGCTGTCATATTATTGAGAGTGTCTTGGTTCCTTTGGACCGTGACTTCTTGTCGGAGTATTGACTCCTGTATTTGATTCATCCTTCTGGAGTTAGTTCCAGAACGTCTACTTCCTGTGCTGCCGCGAGCTGATTGTCTAGCATCGCTTTCTTCTGACTCGGGACCTTCCCTGCGAGCCATTTGGTTTGTCTCCATATCTGGTGTGGATTCTGGCTAGAGCTTCCTGTATTTGTAAACCTGTGAACGGCTCTGTCAGAGTATGTATACTGAGAAGTCCCACTGGGCGTGCCAAATTGTTCACCCGTTTTTGCATTTGGCTCCTGTGATGGAAGGGCGAAGTTCCCCACTGGCTTGGAGACCATGTGTTGGTCAACAAGTCAGCTTTCTTTGGTGTGCGAGCGTGCCACTGCTAGCAATGTAAATTCTAGCAGACTTCTTTTTAGAATAGATAACTTGCGCCCCAAGTTACTGACCTCTAAAACAAACGATTGTGAATTTGGGTGAGGAATATCTCCCAAGTAAGTTCTTTTCTTGCCTCAGACTGGTAAGGACTTTCATAATTTATCTCAGTATCAAACGGCTGTTCTGGCCAGAAATATTTGATAGAAGTTGGGCTGTTTCAGGCAGAACTGCCTTTTACAAAACAATAAATATGCATATCGACTCTTGGAAGGTTAAAAGATGGCCGGAACTTCGTTTCTGCTTGGATAGGAGGTTCCAGTTTGGGCTGGACTGGACATGCCTGGGACGGTCCGTACTGCTTCGTGACTTCAGACGTTAGGCTGACCTATGAATCGATACCAAAGTTTGATTTCACGCTCCGTGAGGCCTTTGAGTGGGCAGAACTGCAGCTTCTTCAGTTTGGAGGGGCAGAAGTGGCTGTTCTTGAGGGTTTGATGAGCTAGGAATTGCACTACGAGCGTTGTTCTGCTTGGGCAGGACTCTTCATGAGTTCGCTGAGGTCTCCACGTCTGTGAAAACTCAAACTCTACTTGTCTTGGGTTTTGCTGAACCAAATTTGTAACGAGGGATCTCGTTTTAGAAGACTTATTTTGACAGGACCCAACCCAATTTCCACTTTGGAATTCGAGCCAAGTCCGGTGCGTGTCTGACACCTGGCGAATGTCGGACACAAAAGACCTTTTTACCCTTCTTGCTTCAAATTTTCTTTAAAATTCCCTTAGACATCTTCCGAAATTTCGGCAGAGTTTCCCCTGTATTTTGACCAATTCCAAATTTTTCCACCTGTTAAACAATCAGTATATCCAACCCAACAGCCAGAATATGTCAAGTAACAGATCTCAACTCCATTTTTCCACTAATACTAGATATCAGAGCATACTCTAAAGTTTACAAGGTTTCAAGGATTTTCTACAAAACTCTACCTTGGCGCGGAAGCTAAGATTGGCCCGGTGGTGGATCCCGCATACTTCTACGGCCTGGGGGTGAAAACAGTTTGAAGATGTGAGTGGACCAAACATGAGAATTCTTGAAAACAGTTTAACAATCATAATAACCCCCACTATAAAAATCGTTACATAAACTAAATACGTACATTCCATTTAAAGCCTACTAAACTCAAAGCATTCCGTGTAAATCATAATCAAGCTCAATAAATTTTATTCAAAAGCACTGAAATCAAACTTGTATAAAAGCTCTGTACTTAAACCTTGCATAACTGAACAATTATATAAAGATATAGAATGCGCAAATATCAAAGAAACTGATTTGAAATAGCTGAAAATCATAACTGAATAAAAGAGCTGAAAATCCTTTGAAAATACCACCTATTTGTACCCCTGTCATATCTGTCAATTCCCCTGGCAGGTCTCGGGCACCACGCAGTCCACTTGAGCCGCAAACTGGCGAAATCAGGGGACTATGATCAGCCTGATCTGCCGGCAGATTCCTCGAGGACACCAAGGCAGCTCGAGTCGCTCTGGCAGGATGCAGGGGACCGTAGTCAGCCTGATCCGCAATCCTGGCAGATCTCGGGGACACAGAGTCAGCCGAGCCGCAATCCTGGCAGGTCTCGGGACACCAAGTCTGCCGAGCCGCAAATCCTGGCACTCACGGTCCGAGCGTCCTCGTAACTTGTGAGGCAAAGTCAAGTGCACTGACATAACTGAAATCAGACTGGATGTCCGTAGACATCGGTCCGACTCTGGGTAATCACCATAAATAAACGGGTACATGGTGGTTTAATTAGAAAATCTGATAACTTCTGAAATCTGATAAATTAATTGTAGTCTCAATGCTGTTGCTATTCTGTTATATAAAACTCAAGGTATGCTTCTAGATATAACCTTCATCATATATGCATCTCCAAATATTTAACAGTATAAAACATGCTCAAAGGCTTACAAAATACTTATTCAAGATCAAATAATAAAATTCGCTTATAATAACTTATTTATAAAAACTTATTTATATAAAATTATGATAAAATCCTTTGTGTAAATTTATCTGTCTAACTCATTTATATAGCTTATTTATATCAAACATTTATGGAAGAAAGTCCACTCACAGATGGTCCGAGCTAATTTGACCCTTTGAAGGTTCCTCCTGCTGGTCGTCTGGGCCTCTGATGCCTGATTATCCATGAATAATAAATCAATAAACTGCTGAATAAAAGAATTAAATTAAACACCCTGCCCCCGGCTCCTAAAAATACGTGTGTTCAAATCCAAGTTACTCATATGCCCACACTATGCCTTTCAGACACTTGGACTCGTTTTGGAAGGTCCGACGCTCAGCTAACCGATAAACTGTCAGATCGGCCGACCCGGGGCCCGTGGTGTCCACGATGTCCGATGGCCAATCTGAGCTTCCCTGAAGGTTTCTCACAGAGAGGGAACCATGTTCTGCGAATTTGGTCCGAAACGGACGGTCGGATTAGCCAAAATCGCGTTATCGCTTAAAATCCAAACCCTAGTCCCAGGGTTCGCGATTCCAGAGTATCCGGGGACTCCGATTCGCAATCCGTCGAATCCTACACGATCCTGACATCGTGTAGACCGACATATCCAAAATTCAACGACATCCGGCGATTTAACGACACTGCACCCACGGATCGCGCGATATGGAAAATCTGTTCAGGGCTCAAACGGACTCCGAATCGAGATCCGCGAAATCCCACACGCTCGTGACGACACGAGGGTCACAAAACTGCACAGAATTATATCACTACCCTCACCCACGAGTCCCAGCACGCGCGGTCAGATTTGGGTGTCCTAAGCGATTTCGGGTGGCCGAAAAATCTCGGAACCAAGACTCCAAACTCCTACCCTAGGTAAAACACCCCATTTGGAGTCACTTTTGTTCTTTGACATACCCCAAAAAGTGACCCGAAACAGTAGTTTCGAGCGGCCGAAGTTTCAGCCAAACTTCAAGTCGAAAATCGAACCCCTTAGAGCTAAAATCGATCGAAACCCATATACCCATCAGCTAGAACACGAAAAATAACTGAGAAACCATACCTTACTCGATCGATTTGGTGGAGAAACGAAGGAGAATTTTGAGCTGGAAGTTCGGGTGGCTTCGAAGGAACCTCCGTCGAAAAACATGGTTTTTCGGCCAGCTCAGGGCGGCACCGGGGTTGAGGTTGGTCAGGTCTTGACGGCGACACGGAGGCGAACCCGATGGTACCCACGGCGGAGATCGGCTCGGCCTGTGGTGGCCGGGCCATCGCCTGGAAGTCAAACGGGCGCACGGTCCAGTTCGCGCGGAAGGAGAGAGAGGAAGAGAGAGAAAAGTGACGGGGGAGAGCAGAGAGAGGGAGATAAAAATCTGACTTTTTGCCAAATTACCGTTTTGCCCTTCGCGGTTTTTAGACCATATCTGCTTCGTTACAGCCCCGATTCGAGTCTACTCCGTGTCTACGAACTCGTTTCGCCGTGCTCTACGCAATGGCGCAAGCAGCATTCCCAAATTCTTTCTCGATCAAAAAGTCAATTTTCCCCCTATTAAATAATGCGAGGGCAAAATAGTCTTTTTGCTAGAAGATATTTTCCTTACTTTTTAGATGTTTTCTTTCTTTTTAGATATTTTGGTTTTGGGTTCTTACATATTTTCTAAGTCTGGACTTTGGAATTCTGATCTAAAGCTGGTTTCTCTTGGAATCCAAGTGAGCTTTTGGTTGTTTTCTTGTTTGTTGTTTTTTTTTTATTGATTGATGAATTGAGTGTCCTTTTCTTTCTTGCCTACTTCTGTTTTTATAAGAGACCTTCTTGGGGATGTGTTTTTAATTTTAAATAATGGGCGGCAAAAAGATCTTCTAAAATGTAAAGTAGAAAGGATTTTTATCAATTATGGCAGATAGGCTCCCAGTAGTCACCTCCTAGAGCAATCCCTTCCTTGGTTTTCTGGGTGACAGCTTTCTATTTCAACGCCATCGCCTGTGTGGGCTGATTTTATGGCGGTTTTGGGTTTTCTTTTATATTTTCTGAACAACTCTCTGTTTCTTGCTTTTGAAAGCGTGACCCATGAATTTCTTTGAAGAGGGTGTATTGCTTTTGGAGCAAAATCTCTGAATATAGATGGGCTTTTGATCTTCTGTTGGCAGTGTTTTCAGAGAGAAAAAAACTTTAGTTGGAATTGCTGACTTTTCAAAGCTGAGGTAGCCACGTAGGTGTGTTTTTAATCTATTGGGTTTGAGCCCAACAATTTTTGTGGGCTGATCTTTGAAGCCTTAATGACAGCTTCTATGTTTTGGTCTTTCTTGGGCTGGGCAAGTAACTTCACCATGGTCCCTTTTTTTTTGAACTCTTCTTGGTGTGTTAATTTTTAGGCCCAAACACATACACGTTTCGATGATCCATCTTCTGAACAACTTTCCAACTGCTCCCGGCTTTAGGGTCATCTAGATACACAATTTGTGTTGCCATGTTTGCCAAAATGTAAGGGTCATCATCATACCAAGTTCTGTTAATGTTCACAGATAGTAAGCCATGGTCGATTTTAACACTTCCCGGCCTATTTGGGTTGCTATCAAACCATCGACACTTAAACATGATCACTTGGTATCGATCTTTGTAAAGCAATTGAGCGACATTTGTGAGTTTGCCATAGAAATCAATGTTCGTACTTTCGCCTCCACCTGGGACATGGACACCGCTGTTTTGCGTACACAACTTGTCATCTCGTGCAGCCCCCAAAAATTTAACACCGTTAATATAACAACCCGAAAACAATTCAGCTCAAATCGGGCCGAAGGCCAAGTTATATAACTCATCACTGTAAGTGGGGGAATTCGATGATTTCAACTTATTCACCTAATATAATAGAAAACCATTCACATGTTAGTCTGATAAAATTAAATACTACAATTTATATTTGTCAAATACAAAACACTTATAACTTACAGAATCCAAAAACCATTGTGGAAACAATTCACGTTGTTTCTGGGCAACTAAATGTGATGGATGTTCTCGCTTCATCATCTCTTCATGCTCATCTAAGTATGCCATTATCTCATCACAATTGTTCAGTACGAACCAATGCGCTACTTCCATGTCATTTCTAGAAAACGACTCTCCTCGTCCAGGATCTCCAAAGGGCCGTGCGCTTTGGGCAAAAACAGAAAGTTTTTCCTTTCTCATACCTCCGTCGTTATTGCGCTGAGGACGATTGAAAGCCGTCTCCACATCTTTTAAATACATTCCACAGAAAGTAAGCGACTCATATTGAACCCAAGCCTCTATAATTGATCCTTCGGGCTTCGCCCTGTTGCGTACACTTTTTTTCAGCTCTCTGAGAAGCCTGTCAAAATAAAAAGATATGATACAAATTAGCAAGCCTGTGATAATGATGCATACACAAACGATAAGGATTATATACCTTTCTATTGGATACATCCAGCGATAGTTGACAGGACCAGCAAGCAATGCCTCTTCTGGCAAGTGAACCATCACGTGCATCATACTTGTGAAGAAAGCTGGAGGAAATATCATCTCAAACTTGCATAGGACTTGGACAATGTCATGGCGCAACTGCAATATGTCTGTCTTTCGCAATGTTTTTGCCGTCAGTTGGGAAAAAAATCTGGACAACAACATGATTGGCTTCACAACATCTTCCGGCAATAGATGTCGAATACCCACAGGAAGTAGGCGTTGCATAAACACATGGCAGTCATGGCTCTTAAGTCCAGTAAATTTACCCCCGTCAACATTCACGCAATGTGCGATATTAGAAGCATACCCATCAGGAAACTTTACAGACGATACAAACTTTAGAAACTCTTTTTTGTCATTCGGTTTCATAGAAAAGAATGCAAGATCCCTTCTAGCTTTATCACTGTCCCTGTTCATCCATAAACCCCTTCGTATGCCCATTCTTTCCAAATCAAGACGGGCTTTGATTGTGTCCTTTGTCTTGCCCTCGATATCTAGAATCGTGCCCACCAATGTGTCAAATACATTTTTCTCAACATGCATCACATCTAGATTGTGCCTCAATTTGAGTTTCGACCAATATGGGAGCTCAAAAAACATAGGCTTGTGAGTCCAGTTCATATGTGTAGAAGGTCTGGTCCGACTAACTGTTTTTCCGAACGGAGCAAAATCCAAACGGTTAAGCTGTTCCAAGATCTCATCACCGGACCATTCTCTAGGTCTGAGGCGACGCTCTGTGTTCCCGTCGAACTCTTTATCTTTTTCCCGCCATTCGTGGTCCCATGGCAACCATCTCCGATGACCAAGGTAACAAACTTTTCCTGCGTGCCAACCAGAAGTTACATCTTCCTTGCATACAGGACATGCCATATAACCCTTTGTGCTCCACCCAGAAACCATTGCATATGCTGGAAAATCATTCACAGTCCACATAACTGCTGCCCGCAAAGTGAACATCTTCCCAGTTGATTTATCGTACGTGCGAACACCGTTTGTCCATAAATCCTTCAGCTCATCAACCAGCGGCCTTAAGTAAACATCGATTGACCTCCCAGGATCCTCAGTTATCAAAACAGTCATCATCATGTATTCTTTTTTCATGCATTTCCAAAGCGGCAAATTATATGGGAATGCGAAAATCGGCCAAGTGCTGTGGTGTTGGTTTAGAACCCCATACGGATTGAATCCGTCAGTGGCAAGTCCTAATCTCACATTTCGGGGATCAGCAGCAAACTCGGGGAACGTTCGATCGAACTCTTTCCATGCCTCCCCATCTGCAGGATGCCGCATTACATCATCGTCTACCCGTTTTTCCTTATGCCATCTCATGTCTGTGGCAGTGTGCGTCGACATATACAATCGCTGCAACCTAGGTTTCAGGGGCAGATAACGCATGACTTTTTGTGGGATCTTAGTCGTTCTATTCTGAGATGTCATTTTGAACCTCGACTCATTGCATATAAGGCATGTATCCAACGTTTCATGCTCCTTGTAGAATAACATGCAATTATTTTTGCAAGCATGAATTTTTTCATAACCCAATCCAAGACCATTCAACACCTTCTGTGCGTGTTTATGATCTTTCGGCAAACAATTGTCCGTCGGAAGCATTCTCTTGAAAACCCCCAAAAAGTAATCGAAACACAGGTTCGACATACGATACTTTATTTTTCCGTGCATTAGCTCTACAATGGCCGTGAGAACGGAAAAGCTCTCGCACCCCGGGTATAACTCTTGGTTTGCATTTTTTAACAGTTTTTCATATTGTTCAAACTCCGCGCTGTCTATTGGTGTTGGCACGTCATCTTCCCTTTCGTGATTGATGTTGGTCGATGCAAATGGAAAAACATCCTCTATAATATCCATGACTTGATCATTAGGATCCACAATAGGTTCAACATTGTCCATTCTTGTGGCATTTGAAGACGAAGCATGGTCTAATTGTTCCCCATGAAGGTTCCAAATGCTATATGTCTCAATCATTCCATTCCTTACTAAATGAAATCCAACATTTTCAATTGTCTCCCACAACGTGTTATTACACCTCCTACAAGGACATCAGATTCTAGTTGCACCCGGGTTGTGTCTACGTGCAAACTCAATAAAATCCTCGATTCCATCCAAGTATTCGTCTGAGCATCTATTCGGCTTCTGTATCCACCTTCTGCTCATAATTCCTGAAACCATAATCACAACATAACAATCACAACAACTTCATACGAAGTTATAATGTCACCTTATGCCTCCGGTAAGGGCCCTATCCCATTCGGGAATGCATAGTTCTGTCACGTAACCTACGGCTACATGAGATTAGATTTCGACATGGATGAATTTCGGCAGCATCTCGATACAGTTCTTGAGGTGGGCATAGGTATTAATACCTACGTGCCACCCGAAGAACGTACCGAGATGACACCGAAATCTCCACAATCGAAACCTAATCCTGTAGCCGTGGATTACATGACAACACTATGCATTACCAAACTGTCCAAATAGTGGGACAATTCAAGAATTAATTGGACCGCAGTCATGCCTTACGCATCCATGCACGAAATCCAACTAATCTCGAACGGGAAACTAAATGTTACTAAACATACAAATAAAAGTACAAAGTTAATTTCAATTAACTTCGTACATCACAACACATTGTGCTACGTCACGCACAATTTAACAACATAATATAAATATAACTTCACAAAAAAAAATATACACATAACAAACTAACTTTAACATTTTTAATATATAAAACGAATAAAATACCTTCTCAATCGTTCTCCACCAATCGCTAATTACAAATATCCCTAACGAGAACAAAATTAATAGCGTTAGTACGAATTTACATTAATACTTATAAAGTAACGACAACAAATACTTATCCGATGAACGTACTGAATTTCCAGTAGAGACAGCGGCAGAGAGGTTGAGAGAGAGGCAGAAAGGAAATTTTTTTCCTTTCTGCCTCTGCAATGGCAGAGTTCTGATATGAAGAAGAAGGACTTTGCGCGACGAATAATACAATTCGTCGCGCAAAATGCCGTCGCGGAAAATCATTTTTTCGTCGCGTAAAAACTTGTCGACAAAAAAACTTTTGCGCGACGTAAAATGTGTGCGTCGCACAAGATTTCGTCGCGCAAATTATTGTCCTCGTCGCCCAAAAACAAAATTCCGTCACGTAACAATTCTTTTTCGTCGCGCAAGAATGTACCGATATCTGCTTTACTTCGTCGCGCAAAATAAAATATCCCCCCTCAATTATTTTGCCGCCAAATTAAAAATATCCTTCGTTTTCTTACGTGACGATAAATGGTTTCGTCGCGCTAAGTTGTCTTTTGCGACTAAACCTGTCGTCGCAAGAGTTTTCGTAGCCAAAATCACCTCGCTTTTACGCGACGAAGTATTCCATCGTCGCGCTATGTTTTCTTACGCGACGATTACTCTCGCAGCGCAAGTATTTGGCGCCAACATAATACCCAGGTTTTTTCCCCCCCTTTGCGCGACTTAACACATGTCGCGCTAAGATGTTTTGCTCTTTGAAAACTTTGGTCGCCCAAGTTTTAAATTTTTTGAGCGAAGATAGGCTTTTTGTGTCGCTTTATTGTGTTTTGCGCAACGAACATGTATTCGTCGCGCAAACGTTTGTCGCGCAAATAGTAAAACGTAGTAGTGTAACTCTTTGCTCATTAGTTAGGATCTTACCTTGGAAAACTAGCCATAAGAAAACTTTCAACTTAGGCGGGAGAGACATACTCCACAGACCCTTCCAACAAGCATCAGACCAATTAGAACTCCCATGGATCAGCTGAAAAGCAGATTTAACAGTAAAGATGCCACTAGACGTAGGCTTCCATATCTGAGCATCTTGACTATTAATGCATAAGATTATTTAATTACTCACTATAATTGCTTTTAAAATTAAATGTTAAGGGAAATAAACATGTATTATTGTAATATTATTATGGCAAATAAGTGAACCGCATAGTATTCAAAAATGCCAAAATGCGTCTACATGTGATTCTTTGACTCTCAAATTTTTTGCAACTACATGAAGCTAAATCCAATTCTTTTTCATGAACAATTTCTCGCACTCTGAAACCCATGGTCATTGTTTCTCCTCTTAACTTTGTACACACAATAATTGGCATTCTCCCTTGTCAGCTAAACCATATGTAACTATACCATAATTCATCTTGAAATTCATAGAAAATTTTACATGTGTAAGTCCTAACCATTTTCTTTTCCATCTCTAATGGCAATTTCAACACAGGTTTCTCATTCTTATCAACATGATCAGCATTTAACTCCTGATGATGTTGTCGTACAAGTGCCCTACTTAATCATGTTATAAAGTTGGTTGCATAATTTTTTTTTTTTAAAAAAACATATTTCTTGAAGAATGCATGGCAACTTTCTACTCGTTGGTTACTTTTCATTCTAGCTGAAAAAAAGTGATTCACATATGCAGGAACCTAACTTGAATGAATTTCATACAATGACCGTCACCAGTCATTATCTTGTGACTCACTTTTTTCCAAAATCTTCATCCACTTTGAATCAAACTTTTCTGTGCTTTCTGATTCCCATATGCATTTTCTAGAATCTTCAAAATAATCTCTATATTTGACCCCACCTAACCTTTCTAAGAATTTATCTAGTATGTGCCAACTGCAATACTTATGAGTTATATTTGGAAAAGCTTGGACATTGGCTTTTGTCATTGCTGGATCTTGATCAATAATAATCATTTTAGGGGAACCTCCAGGCATGGCTTTCTTAAATTGCTCAACTAGCTAAAGAAAAGAATTAGTTGTCTCATCACTTAGGAATGAACAAGCAAACACTGTTGTTTGACCATGATTATTGACCCCTACAAATGGTGCAAATATCATACCATATCGATTACTATCAAATACAACCACATCGCCAAAAAACGTGTACGCATTCCTAGATTTTGTGTCAGCCCAAAAACAATGAGTAATTCTATCTTCTTCATCAACCGCAATCTTAAAAGTGAAGGACGAATTCCTTTCGTGCTCTAGCTGGAAATTTCCATACAACATATCTACATCATGTCCCTTCAACCCATTACGCAAATTCCTTTCATTATAGTAAATATCCTTCTCTAGGCATCCATCATTTTCTTTTCCCCACAACTTGCATTTCGAAAAGGCTAAATTGTTGATATATAGGTATATTTGCTGCTAAAAATAGTTGGGTTATACATTTATGAGAATTTGAAACTGTACGATGAGACCTTAACAATTGTACTCTTTTAGGACTTGTTAATGGGTGGTTATAACCCTCCACACATAGGCTGACTACATAGGTTCCCGATTTCAACTTCACCACAGCAAGCTTTGCCTTACAACCTTCTCGTGTAATACCTCTACGCCTTTTTTTCTCACTTGCTTCTTTAACCGGCACTCCTTCTTTAGAACACACTAGAATTGACTCTAACATTGAAAGCAGCTTCCTTGGCATAATTATTGTCGAACTCATGAGCATCATCTAATGACTCAAACCCTTGGCCTGATTTTGGCTTGTGGTCATGTCTTAGTTGTGGTATGTATATTTTATCACACGAATCTGAATCTGAGTTTAATCCATGTTGCCCAACTCTTTCAGAATGACCATCTAATTCTAGGGCCATGTAATTCATTTTGAGGAAATGATTACAATGAAAACAATAAATAAAAAATCATAAAAATCAGAGAATAATATTTCTAAAAGAAGAAACAAAGAAAAAAAAAACAAAAATTACTAAACAATTGTGTGCCTGTATAATGAAAAACTTAGGTCAAGAAATCATGATAGGCAAATTGGAATAGCAAGCACAATTAAGATACTTAACTTAGGTCAAGAAATCATGATAGGCAAATTGGAATAGCAAGCACAATTAAGATACTTTTTTGGTCTGAAACACAAATAAGATATTAAATATTATAATACGAGTAAAAAAAAAACTAAAACAAACTAAAATTGCACTTACTTGAACTTGGAAGGATGAGTTGAGTTGTAGGGTTATGGTCTAATGTGATGGGGATGTCAAAGTAGAAAGATGCATACAAGATTGAGGCGTTGATACAATTAATTAAAGTAAATCTCTTGGGCTGCCATGGCCTTTTCAATTTGATATAATATTAAATTACTTCAATAATCAATAAATCTGAGGCCGCCACTTGGGTGTGAAAAAAAAAAAACACTAAAGAGCTACTGCGCGTGGCTTTAAGTTTTGTCAATTAGTACATATCAAAGCTGCAGTACCATTAGATTGATTTGACGTTTCAGCTTTAGCGTCCGCATTTTAATTAAAATCCAGTCATCCTAATGTGAGCAAAACTGATATCAGTGAGCTTCTATCGAGGAATCCCTCAAATAAGCTTATTTGAAGGACATCTTTGTAGGGACCACTACGCATTGTATTTCACTAATCCAAACATCTATTTTGTAGATATTCATTCAAAGTTCATCTCTACAAAAATAAATAAATAAATAAATAAAATCACTTGAATCCAATATCATTTGATCATTCAATTAAATTATTGAAATTTAAGTACTTTCTTGAAGTACTAAAGTTTATTAATTTTTTTGGTTTCAAATAGAAGCCTTAATGATTTTCAATTTGTCTGATTTTTTTTTTACAATGATGATCTATGAATGAAGACTTGAAAAATAGACGGTTTGGATCATTGAAAAAAAAAATTGTGCGATACCCTAAAGTGTGTCACTCAAATAAAATTATTTCAATGATCCAAACCGTCTACTTTTCAAGTCTTCATTTATATATCATCCTTGCAAAAAATCAGACAAATTGAAAGCCGTTTCGATATCCAATTGTGTCATACAAAATCAATGAATACGTTGCTTCAAGAAAGTACTAAAATTTTAATAATTCAATTGAGTGGTCAAATGATATCGGATTCAAGTGATTTTTTGTAGAGATGATATCTTTGAAAGAGTATCTACAAAATAGACGGTTTGGATTAGTGAAATACAATATGGAGTGGGCCTTACAAGAGTGAAGGACTTATTTGAGAGATCCTTCAACTGAAACTCCCAGTACAATAATTTTTTATTAAAAATAAAATAAAAAGAGAAAACATATTAACTCGTGTTTCCAACTTCATTAACTTTTCCTATGTTCTTGCATACGTGTACTTACTGTGCAACATTAAAACCACTGTAACTACTATTTTTGGGAATGTCAATAAAAATCAATAATTTTGGCAAAAATAAAAATTAAAAAAAATTAAAAAAGAATAATTTAATAAGGAGGAAAAAATAAGTCATATTGGAACATTTCCAAATCCTACACATTTAGCGTTTTATCCAACTACCCTTGAGCACTTTATGAGTGCCACAATATAAAGCCACTGGATATCATAAAAATCAAATAAATATGTGTTTGTACATAAAAAGCAATAAACTATTATCACATTAACAATGTCCAACATTGTAGCGAAACAAAAATAATAAACATTAAAACACATACTAACATTATAGGTTGCAAGTACATAAGTATAACATAAAAATTCATTAATTTGCAGCATTACAGTTGGATTCATTCACAAAGTAAACCTATGCATACTACCAAAAACATCTATTTCAATGTACATCTTCATCTTCTAAACTTAGTCAACAATTTAAATGCAATTAACAACACCTGCCTAATATCATGTACATGTTGGTCATCAAAGGGCTCAACTTGTGGTCGAAAGAGCAACCCAAAAATTGAAGGCATAGTCTCACCAAGTTAGCAAAACAATCATCTAATTTATGCTTCAAAATATTATCCGACCCTAAACTTATCCAACCACCAAGAGTCATCTAACTTATCCATCCCCAAATAGTCATCTAACTTATCCAACCCCAAACTAGCGCAGCAGCAGGCATCTGGTGCCTCCGTTGGCAAAAGGGCCGGCTCTGATTCTAATACTATCGAAGGAGATAAGGGTTTCTGCATGAAAACTATTTAGATTGAAAAATCAAATCCGGGCCAAAAGGCAACTGTTAGAGCATCCACAATCATGCTTCCTATTTTTCAGCTGAAATTTAACTAAAAACACAAAAAAACTATTTTAGGAGCTCTCTAAAAAATTCAACTCCAACCACAGTCCCTAATTTGGAGAGTCATAAATGCTTTACTTCTTTTTGTCATAAATATTTTACTTCTTTTTAAATTTAATTCCTAATTTACAATAAAATGTTCATATTCAAATAATGAATATTCCCAAATAAAAAGCTACGAAAACAATTTAAATGGCGATCATCAAAGAAATGGTGGTCATTCCCAACTTCAATTAGATCTTATTGAACACTTGTGGCAACTACATGCAGGAGAATATGAAACTAGTAATTTGAATTTATATTATTACTAATAATTTGAAAGGATTGTTATTCAATTTTGATATTCTATTGTTTTATGCTTTGAAAGAATTGGCTGTCGAAACAATACATCATGTTAAAATAATTATATAAAACAGTGTTTGTGTTTTGAAAAATACCGACAGGAAAAGAAATTTAAAAAAGGGTGTTTGTGTGCTGCAATCTACAGCGAAAAGAAATTTTTTTTTTTTTTTTTTTCCTTGTGCTTTGCAAAGCACCTACAGCAAAAAGAATTGAAAACTAAAGAAGTGTGCTGCAAAATACTACAGCGAAAAGAAATGAGAAAATTGTTAAAAATATATGCTTGTGTTTTGCAACGTGGAAAGGTGATTCAAACATATAAAATGCAGAAAAAAAATTGATAAAATTAAAGATATCATTAAATAAATGTTTAAAATAATAATAAAATATAGTAGTATTTAATTATAGAGAGACACTAGGAGTCATTTCTCTCTCCTCATATTTAGGAGTTCCTAAAGGTCTCCTTATTTTAGGAGCTGGATAGGGAACATGATTGGAAGTGGGTTTTTTTAATTCCCTATTTTAGCTAAGGGAGATGATTTAGGGAGCCCATTGTGAATGCTCTTATGATGTTATCAGTATGCTGAGAGGCTTAGGGCTAGTTTGGGATTTCTATGTTGTGAAAATAATCGCTGTCAGATTTGCTGTGAGAGAAAGCAGTTTGACGTTTGGTAAACTTTTTGTTAAAAGTGTTGTTGGTACTATTTCCCGAATAATCAAAAAATGGTCTCCGCATAATCATTAAACCCAGCACCTCTTTGAAACTGATTCCTGCATAATTAGAAAATAAAAGCACCTCATTAGCTGCTTTTCCTTATAACTTTCTCTAGTCCTGGCCCTGACCAGGGGCAGTCAGTGCGACTGCCCTGGGCCTATTATTCAAGGGGGCCCCAAATTTTTTATTATAATAAGAGTTATATATTATTATAAATTGATTTAATATTTTTCCATAATTTTTAGGAATAGGATATTGAGATGAATCTGAAATTTTGAAACAAAGGATCCATGACGAGAGTTTTAAAATAAATTCTTTGATATTGGCTTGACTTGCTGTAAGATCCCACATTAACCAACGGAGAGGGGGTGCTCTAGCACGAGGCCTTTTGGGATCTCACTGGCTTCGCGGTCGTAGGAACTCCGAAGTTAAGCGAGTTGGAGGCCAGAGCAATCCTAGGATGGGTGACCCACTGGGAAGTTGCTCGTGAGCTCCTAGAAACAATACCGTGCGGGCAGAGAGTGAGGCCCAAAGCGGACAATATCGTACTACGGCGGAGCCGATCCCGGGATGTGACACTTGCATTCTTGAAATTCTTTGACTCACTGGTATGGTATCTATAATTGGACATTTGTTTTCATTATTTAGGAATATGGAGGACATTGCTCAAAGTCTAAAAATATTTTCGAATAAATACTTTCTCAAAAAAACCAATGCTTAGTTGATAAAACAAGAAGTATACTAGTATTAGTGATTAATGTGTGTAGGGCACTTAGATTTTCACCCTAGGCCTTTGAAAACTCAGGACCGACCTTAACTTTCTCTCACAACAATTTTTAATAATAAGTGATTTTCTTATAGTTTACGAAACGAGCTAGGCTTTCCAATTTTTTTAAAAATCACTTATCACCCCAAATAAGCAATGCCGGCAGTGTGCTACTTGTTTTGCACTTTGCCTCCTTCAATTTTGGGTTGCTTATTGTTGAATGTACTACTTGTTATTAGTTACGCCTTTTGTTGACTTGATTTTGAATCTTCCCCAATGCTCCGGATTCTTATGTCTATGGTATATAATATGTCAATAAAACAGGTTAGGGGTAGAATAAAAGTCGGTTAATATATATATATATATACTCAAACTTGGTTAATAAAACTTGGGGCTTGATTAATTTGACTTGTATGGGGTTTGCTCTCCAAGTGCGTTTGGTCCTCCCTTCTTCCTTAACACGGCCATTATACATGACGCCGATGAGAAGAAAACAAGCAAGAAAATTATGAATCAATAGGAATAAGAATAAGTAATAATTTATCTCTAAAAAATATATATATAATAATTTCTATTGCAAAGTGGTAGACTGGAATAAGTAAAAGATACCATAACCTTTTTCTTTTTTGTTTTTCCCATGAGAGATGCTCAATCTTGTAATTAAGAGAAGAAAATACCAAATATAAAAACGAATACTTTGGAAAATATGTAATATTTAATCAACATTTAAAAAATATAATTTGCCATATTTTCATTTTATAAATGATTAGAAAATCCAATTTCAACAAGAAAATAGTAGATAATAGAGAAACGTATTTTTCCATCCTAATCCAATTACAAATAGAAGAAAAATTTTTGCCCAAACTATTCAAGCTAATCCCATTTTTCTAGGGTTTTAGCGTGTTGCTCTAGTGACAAGCTAGATATAAACCCCAAAGTATTAGGTTTCCTTCTTCGTTGCTTTGATATATAATTATTAAGTACTAGGGTTTCCTTGTTACTATTTCCTTCACTGCTCTCTACACCATGGTTTCTTCTTTGAATTTCAAGCATAATAGGATGGCCACTGGCCGCAGCAGAATCCCCAGCAACTCCATCCCTCAAGCTTTGTGTCCCGATCCCATTATCAACCTCGCACAATTGGCTGCGGTCAAGGCCCGAGAGGCTGCAGAAGCATACTTCACGCTTCAACATTTCGACTGTGCGATCATGCAGGCAAGGGCAGCCAAAGAGTTGTATCCAGAGTTCCCTGGTATGGACAACTACATGGCTGCATACCAAATTCATTCTGCCGTATCACACAAGAAAAACTGGTACCATGTTCTTGGCATCCCCAACCCGGCTGTTGCCGACTCGGAAGCCATCAAGAAACAGTACAAGAGATTGGCACTTGCCTTGCACCCTGACAAGAACGGATCTATTGCTGCTGATGGTGCTTTCAAGTATGTTAAAGCAGCCTGGGATGTTCTCTCCAACCGTGCGAAAAGAGAGGCTTACGACAAGTCTTTAAGTCCGAGGTCTCAAGGGGCTCGTGGTTCCAATAACAGCAAACCAGCGCAGCAGCAGAGGTCGAATGCGTGTTCTCGCAAAAGGGCCGGCCCTGATGCTAATTCTACCGGAGGAGATGGGAGTTTCTACAAGAAAACCATTAAGATTGTAAGAAAATCAAATCCGGGCCAAAGGGCGACTGTTGTGATGTTATCAGTATGCCGGGTGGCTTAATGTTACTTGATTTGTAAATTGCCTCGAACTTTTGGGTGATTATTGTTGTATGTAACCACTTGATATTCAATACAACTTTTGTTGAAATAATTTTCAACCTAATTCTTATGTCTATTGTAGATTCGGTCAATTACCAGTGTAGGGCATGGGGTAGAAATCAATTGGTTAATACTTAAAATTGGCAGATTTATTACACCATCTAAAACCACCTGAAACCCCAAGCATGCCTATGCGATTTGCTACGAGTCTCTTCAGAAGTTACAAGTTTCTGTTGAAAAACACTTCACAGATTTTTGATTTGGTAGGAGATGACAAGTCTTCCTCATGATCGATTCATGCCCTATTGTTGCCTGATTATCAGCCATGCTTAGCTTAATAGCGAGTAGGAATAACGGTTGAGGTTTTGCAAAACCTGAAGAGGAAACTTTGTGGGTGAATTTGCCCTGGGTCTCTCATATTGTGGGGACATCAAGAGCCTATTTGGCCAATCTGGAACTGTCAAAAAGTTGGGGTTTGATTAATTTGACTCATTTGTGAAATAACTCTGATGAGACTTACAAAGAATCTTAGTTTTGAGTTGTAACAAGCATATATAGTTAGGATTAATTTCTTTTTTCTTCTTCTCATGAGTGATAATCAATCTGTTTTGAACAAGCAATAGTACTGTCAGTCCCTTTTCCCGCCAACATTCTTTTTGTGGTTTGCTCTGTATTGAGCTGCTCTGGAGAGTGGGAAGGTCGTCAGATCAACACCAATGCCCCGACTGGATTTCTAGCTCGCGAGGAAGATTCTTTCAACTTTTTGACAAAATTGAAAGTTGGAACAGGTTGATAGGAATATGCAAGCTCGGGTTGGGCCCTATCGACTTGTTCCTTCTGTCCTGGTCATGGATTGTATAGGCGTGCCACTATTGGGTATGAGATCAGCCTAATAAACTTGGTATATGTAGTGTAGGATGTTGATATGTTGTACTTGCACTTATTCTAGACTTCTGCTCAAGCCATTGTGCTCCAAGAGGGGTACTGGCCTGGATGAGTTCTTTTCTATGCCTCAAATAAGAGGACTTCAATATTCTTTCATTTGTGCGTGTCGGTTTGATAGATACGATCAATACTTGATCAAACAAGGGGGGAAAACCAGAGTCGTGGTTAATGGTACCCTATTTGGGTTCATAAACCTAACTTAAATCCAATAAACCCCTAAATTGGGTCAAGATTTTGGTCAATTCGGGCCCAATGGTATAGTTCGGGCCTGAATTAACCTTTACTTTCTAACTAACGGGGCCCTATTCGGGCCTAGACCTCTGTTTTGGGTTCAAATGGTAAATTTGAATAATATAAGAGAGGGAAACTAAACTAGTATATATATATATATATATATAAGCAGTTAAAAAGCAGATACTTAATGAAATAGTCAAGAAAATTCCAAGATTTCTTCATCCAATTTTAACTTGATAACAAAGAAAGTCAGGAGTCATAAATTTGTCCATTTAACTAATTCAAAACAACGTTTAAATATAAGGAAAACTAGAGATTTCTCTATCTAGTTCGAGCGATACATAAATTCAAATTGATCTTTTAAAAGAAATCATACCAAGAGGATGGCAGAGCAACAAAAGATGAACATAGGAGTTGTCAACTAGTTATCTAAATATCAAGTAGGCTTTGTTTGAAAAGATCTTGAGTTTTTTCAAGTGTTTTCAAGATGTTGCATCTAATTTTTGGAGAGAGAGTCCCCTTCTTCAGTTGCGGAAGCTCTATATTTAAAGACAAGAAATCTCAATGATGAAAGTTGAAAGAGGATATTTGGCTACTATCCAAAGTCAGCTGTTGATATGTTTTTTTGGACTGGTTTATAGGTGAGCGGAATATCTCTAACAAAATCGCTGGTTATACGAGATGTTTCTCTTACTTGAGTTCTCTATATCTGGAAATCCAGTTGGCAATCGGCTCCTTTAGGTCCTTGTGGCTTTTATCCAGCTCGCTTTTCTTGTTGGGCGAGAAGACGGTCAAGTCGCTATTAATGGTGACAATCCTTCTTCAAACCCTCATGTGGGTCGATGTGCAACGGTTACCAATTTCTTTAACTTTAGTGTGGATCAAAGTTTTGGCTTCCTGGCACTATGGGCTTCTATTAATTTTTACCCGTTGTTGGCCCATCATTAAAAAGGGTTCTTTTTGTCTTTTCAAAAGAAAAGAAATTAAAAAATATTGGGCTTGGGCTTGAATAGCCCTTTTTTATGAGAAATATATCATTTTTCGACCTAGGCTTTAAAAGATACCATAACTTTTTTCTTTTTTCTTTTTCCCATGAGAGATGCTCAATCTTGTAATTAAGAGAAGAAAATATGATGCCAAAATAAATAAATAAAAATCAAGAGAAGAAAATATGAAATATAAAAACGAATACTTAGAAAATTTTGTAATATTTCATCAACATTTACAAAATATAATTTGCCATAATTTCAATTTATAAATTATTAGAAAATCCACTTTCAACAAAAATAGTAGATAATAAAGAAACGAATTTTTCTATCCTAATCCAACAGTCCCGATCTCTTGGACCACAGGAGTCCAAGAGATTGTGGTCACCCACCGTTGGATATTAATCCAATGGTTCAAAATAATATATATAAATGCAATATGACATAAATGATTATTACTCGATTCAAGTCAACCATTGAATTTACATCCAACGGTGAGTGACTATAAATCTCTTGGACTACAGGGGTCCAAGAGATCAGGTTACAAATGGAAGAAAAACTTTTGTCCAAACTATACAAGCTAATCCCAATTTTCTAGGGTTTTAGCGTGTTGCTTAAGTTACAGGCTAGATATAAACCCCAAAGTATTAGGTTTCCTTCTTCGTTGCTTTGATATATAATTATCAAAGTACCAGGGTTTCCTTGTTGCTATTTTCTTCACTGCTCTCTACACCATGGTTTCTTCTTTGAATTTCAAGCGTAATAGGATGGCCACTGGCCGCAGCAGAATCCCCAGCAACTCCATCCCTCAAGCTTTGTGTCCCGATCCCATCATCAACCTCGCACAAATGGCTGCGATCAAGGCCAGAGAGGCTGCAGAAGCATACTTCACGCTTCGACATTTCGACCATGCGATCATGCAGGCAAGGGCAGCCAAAGAGTTGTATCCAGAGTTCCCTGGTATGTACAACTACATGGCTGCATACCAAATTCATTCTGACGTATCACACAAGAAAAACTGGTACCATGTTCTTGGCATCCCCAACCCTAGTGTTGCCGACTCGGAAGCCATCAAGAAACAATACAAGAGATTGGCACTTGCCTTGCACCCTGACAAGAACGGATCTATTGCTGCCGATGGTGCTTTCAAGTATGTTAAAGCAGCCTGGGATGTTCTCTCCGACCGTGCGAAAAGAGAGGCTTACGACAAGTCTTTAAGTCCGAGGTCTCAAGGGGCTCGTGGTTCCAATAACAGCAAACCAGCGCAGCAGCAGAGGTCGAATGCGTGTTCTCGCAAAAGGGCCGGCCCTGATGCTAATTCTACCGGAGGAGATGGGAGTTTCTACAAGAAAACCATTAAGATTGTAAGAAAATCAAATCCGGGCCAAAGGGCGACTGTTGTGATGTTATCAGTATGCCGGGTGGCTTAATGTTACTTGATTTGTAAATTGCCTCTAATTTTGAGGTGATTGTTGTTGTATGTAACTACTTGATATTCAATACACCTTTTGTTGAAATAATTTTAAACCTAATTCTCATGTCTATGGTAGATAATCTGTCAATTACCAGGGTAGGGCATGGGGTAGAAATCAATTGGTTAATACTCAAAATGCCAACACAGAAATACTGTCAAGAAACCATAAACAGATTTATTACACCATCAAAAAACACCTGAAACCCAAATTCCACCTAAAACCCCAAGCATGCCTACGCGATTTGCTGCGAGTCACTTCAAAAGTTACAAGTTTCTGTTGAAAAGGACTTAACAGATTTTGATAAGAGATGACAGGTCTTCCTCATGATCGATTCATGCCCTATTGTTGTGCCTGAGAGTAGGAATAACTGTCGAAGTTTCCTGAACAGGAAACTTCGTGGGTGAATTTTCTGTGGGTCTCTCATATTGTGGAGGACGTCAAGAGCTTATTTGGCCAATCTGAAACTGTCAAAAAGTTGGGTTTGATTAATTTGACTTGTATGGGGTTTGCTTTCCAAGTGTGCTTGTTCCTTCCTTTTTCCTTTTCATACAAGTCTTTGTGAAATAACTCCAACGAGATGGAAAAAGTGTTGAAATATAATCCTGCAGCAGATTTCTTAGAGCTGAAGCTATCCTTATTTTGTTCTGTTTTGGTCAGTCTATTTAAATGATGTAATGAGAACCATTATATCATAGTCTAGGTGGATTCTCTAGCTTAGATTTGCTATGACAAGTGTAAGCATCTAATAGGATGACAACTGTAATTCTGTTAGGAGAGAATCACAATTCTCTCCTAGCAGTCACACTATGTAAGCTGCAGTTTTGCAGAAATCAATAGAACATTACATTTCTATTCCTTCTTCATTCTCTCTAGCTAAAATGCTCTACAAGATCACCTCTTCCTAATCTGAAAATACAGAGAAAAACTCAGAATGATAACATGGCCTCAGAGCCAGGTTTGATTGTTTATTGGGCGTGAATCTGTGAAGAAAGTGCTGGTGTTTGGCTGAGCTGACGATTGAGCTCACTCAAAACTTCACGAAGCTTGTCTAGCTGTGTCTGATGTCTAATATGGCAGGATCAAGTTCTTCTGAGCTTCGTACACCAGTATTCAATGGAGAAAACTATGAGTTTTGGAGCATTCGATTGAAGACCATTCTGAAATCTTATGGACTGTGGGATTTGGTTGAAAATGGCTTTGATGCTTCAGATCCAACGAAGGAAAAAGGAAAGGAAGAAGGATCTAAAGCTGCTGAAGAAGAGAAATCTGTAACGGCTAAGACCTTGATGAAAGATGCTGACTGATCCAAGGTGCAGTCTCAGACCAAATTTTTCCCAGAATAGTGAATGAAGAAACCTCAAAAGGTGCATGGGATATTCTGAAGCAGGAGTTTAGAGGTGATAAATAGGTAAGAAGTGTGAAACTACAAGGCCTACGTAGAGAGTTTGAATACACTCGTATGAAGGATAGTGAATCATTTTCTGTTTATGCTGCTAAACTGTTTGATCTGATTAATCAAATGAAGAATTATGGTGAAGAGTTACCTAGAGAAAGAGTTGTGCAGAAATTGCTTATTAGCTTGCCTAGATCTTATGATTCCATATGTTCTGTGATTGAGCATTCAAAGGATCTTGACACTCTTGAAATTCAAGAAGTGGTTGCATCTCTCAAGAACTTTGAGCTCAGATTAGATAGGCACAATGAAAATTCCACAGAAAAGGCTTTCACTAGTCTGAACATTGAGAGTAAAAGCTCTAAGAATGGAAGTTCTTCTGGAGGTAACAAGTCTCAGAAGAACTTGAAGGAAAATGGGAAGAATTGGAATAACAAGTCCAATTCAAATACCAAACCAAATGCATCAAATGATGGAACTAAAACACCCTGCAAGCACTGTGAAAAACTGCACTATGGCAAGTGCTGGTTTGAAGGAAAACCAAAATGCAGAGGATGTGGAAAGTTTGGTCACATGGTTAGAAATTGCCATGACAATCAATCTGTGCAGAAGGTGAACTATGCCAATCAGGTTGAAGAAACTGGAACATTGTTTTATGCATGCAATGCTGTGACAGATGTGAAAATGAGCAACTCTTGGTATGTGGACAGTGGTTGTAGCAACCATATGACTGGAGATGAAAGGCTACTGATAGACATTCGAAGGGATGTAACTTCCAAGGTGAAAATGGGGACTGGAGAGACAGTTCAAGTTGCAGGAAAAGGTACTCTTGTGATAGAAACCAAAACAGGCAGAAAACACATTCAAGAAGTGATGTTGGTGCCTAGTTTGGAGGAGAACTTGCTAAGTGTTGGTCAGATGATGGAACATGGGTATTGTTTAGTATTTGGAAAGGGAATGGTGACAATTTTTGATGATTGGTCACTGCAAAATCCTATAGCTAAGGTTCCAATGACTAGCAATAGGTGTTTCTCTCTCACAATGGTACCTGCTACTCAGTTGGTGTTGAGAGCAAGTGTGACTCACAGTTTGCAGACTTGGCATAAAAGGCTGGGTCATCTTAATGATCAAAGCATCAAGATGCTAGCAAATCAAGACATGGTTCATGGACTGCCTAGTCTAGAGAAGGATTTAGCAGTGTGTGAAGGCTGCAAGCTGGGAAAGCAGCATAGAGACTCATTTCCTGCAGAATCTACTTGGAGAGCTCAGTCTCCACTTGAATTAGTTCACACTGACATCTGTGGTCCAATGCAGATAGCATCAATGTCAGAGAATAGATACTTTCTGCTATTCATTGATGACTATACAAGAATGGCTTGGGTTTATTTTCTCAGAAATAAATCCAATGCTTTTGAATGTTTCAAGAAATTCAAAGCAATGACAGAATTGCAGAGTGGACACAAAGTGAAATCACTTAGAAGTGATAGAGGTGGAGAATTCATGTCAAATGAATTCCTTACATACTGCAGTGAGGCTGGAATACAAAGACAACTGACAGTGGCATATTCTCCTCAGCAAAATGGTGTTGCTGAGAGGAAGAACAGGACAGTGATTGAGATGGCAAAGTCTATGCTACATGAAAAGAGTCTTCCTTATGAGTTTTGGGCAGAAGCTGTTCATACAGCAGTCTACCTTCTCAACAGGTGTCCTTCTAAATCTCTTGAGAAAATGACACCATTTGAGGCCTACACAGGAAGAAAGCCAGGTATTGCACACTTGAAAGTGTTTGGATGCCTATGTCATGTGCTTATTCCTTCTGTTTTGAGACACAAGTTGGAAGAAAACAGTCACAAATGCATTTTTATGGGCTATGGATTGTGTGAAAAAGGCTATAGACTGTATGATCCTAAGACAAGAAAGATTATCTTGTCTAGGGATGTCTATTTTGATGAAGAAGCCTCATGGAAATGGGAGAATCCTAGCAATGCAGATGTGGGAGTACCTATGCCAGATGGAAATCAAGATACTGCAGAAACTGAACAGAGGGTATTAGATGATCACTCTCAGTTCTTGGATACTCAAATGCAGATGGAAGAAGAAATTGCACCTCAAGGGGAAGAAATGCTTGAAGAGACTCAAAGGCTTGATCACACACCTCACAAGTGGAGGAGTATTAATGACATCATGGCACAATGCAACATGTGCATTGTAGAACCTGACAGCTTTGAAGAAGCAGATTTGGATGAATCATGGAGATGTGCAATGGAGGCTGAATTGGAGATGATTGAGAAGAACAATACTTGGAAATTAGTTGACAGGCCATCTAACAAACCAGTAATTGGTGTTAAGTGGGTCTACAAGGTCAAACTGAACCTAGATGGCACTGTGCAGAAGAATAAAGCTAGGCTTGTGGCTAAAGGCTATTCACAGAAGCCTGGAATCGACTATAATGAGACATTTGCCCCTGTGGCAAGACTTGACACCATCAGAACTTTGATAGCCCTTGCAGCACAAAAGGAATGGAACCTATTTCAATTGGATGTGAAGTCTGCCTTTCTCAATGGCATTCTAAAGGAGGAAGTTTATGTTGAACAACCTCAAGGATATGTTCAAGAGAGCAAGGAAACCAAGGTGTTCAAGTTGAACAAGGCTCTATATGGACTGAAGCAAGCCCCAAGGGCCTGGTATGATGAAATAGATGCCTATTTCAACACTGCAGGTTTCAAGAAAAGCTTAAGTGAAGCTACTCTCTATATCAAAACTAGTGACACCTCAGGTATTATCATTGTCTCCCTCTATGTAGATGACATTATATATACTGGAAGCTATCCTAAAATGCTTGAAGAATTTAAACAAGATATGATGCAACACTATGAGATGACAGACTTGGGTTGTTGCATCATTTTCTTGGCATGGGAGTGGAACAAACTGACAAGCATATTTTCATTCATCAAAAGAAATATGCTATGAAAATTCTTGAGAAGTTTGGAATGAGAGAATGCAAGTCAGTGGCAATCCCATTAGTGGTGAATGAGAAATTGTGTAGAGAAGATGGGAGTGAAGCAGCAGATGAAAGTGAATTCAGACAGATTGTAGGAAGTCTCCTTTATCTGACTGCCACAAGACCAGATGTCATGTTTGCATCTAGCTTGCTTGCTAGGTTTATGCACAATCCCTCAAAGAAACACATGGGAACTGCTAAAAGGGTGCTGAGATACATTCAAGGCACATTGGATTTTGGAATTGAGTTTGCAAAGGGGAAGACAGCTACTCTAATTGGGTACTGTTACAGTGACTGGGCTGGGAGTGAGGATGATATGAGGAGCACCTCAGGATATGCCTTCACACTAGGTTCAGGCATGTTCTCTTGGGCTTCCATCAAGCAAAACACAGTTGCTCTATCTACAGCCGAAGCTGAGTATGTGAGTGCTGCAGAAGCAACTTCACAAGTTAAGTGGCTGAGATTTGTGCTTGAAGATTTTGGTGAAGAACAGATAGAAGGGACTCAAATTCTATGTGATAACACCTCAGCAATTGCAATGGCAAGGAATCCAGTTCATCACCAAAAGACAAGACACATCAGCAGGAAATTTCACTTTATCAGAGAAGCCATTCAAGCAAAAGAAATTGAACTGATATACTGCAAAACAGAAGATCAGATAGCAGACATTTTGACTAAAGCTCTACCTAAGGATCGGTTTGTGAGGCTGAGAAGCTTGCTTGGTGTGAAATCAGCTAAAGGATTAGAAGGGAGTGTTGAAATATAATCCTGCAGCAGATTTCTTAGAGCTGAAGCTATCCTTATTTTGTTCTGTTTTGGTCAGTCTATTTAAATGATGTAATGAGAACCATTAGATCATAGTCTAGGTGGATTCTCTAGCTTAGATTTGCTATGACAAGTGTAAGCATCTAATAGGATGACAGCTGTAATTCTGTTAGGAGAGAATCACAATTCTCTCCTAGCAGTCACACTATGTAAGCTGCAGTTTTGCAGAAATCAATAGAACAGTACATTTCTATTCCTTCTTCATTCTCTCTAGCTAAAATGCTCTACAAGATCACCTCTTCCTAATCTGAAAATACAGAGAAAAACTCAGAATGATAACAAAAAGAATCTCAGTTTTGAGTTGTAACTAGCAGATATAGTAAGGATGCACTCAAATTGTTCTCTAACAAATTATGTATCCATAGGACTATGTAATAATAAATTTATTAATTTCTTTTTTGTTCTTCCCATGAACAAGCTGTACATAGACAACTGATACAATACAGAAGCCAGAAGTAGTAGTACATACTTTACTTATATAACTAGTCACAATGAAAAAAATGATCTTATCATATGTGTAGGAAAAAAATCCCTCTCGCATGCACGAGAGCACATGCTAAGAGGCTAGTATATTACAATTCACAATCACATGACTGCCACTAATTAATTATTATTAGTCGAATTGAGCAAGAAAGCTTGTGATTTTCTCTCATAGTAAAAGTTGTTGGTAGAAGCAGCATCAGCTGAGAAGATCATGACCCCATTAATTTCAAATCCATTTTTCTCCAACAGACTCAAAGCATCAAAAAATGCATTCCCCTGAATCCCTCTTCCATTTACTTCATAGCTAGGCAACAACTTATCCTTTCCAAATTGCTTGGCCCGAAATGTGTAGGCATCTAAATACCCTTTTGGGGTGTTAACCTTGTCAGTGTAGAACTGGTGGTTGACATAGTCTATAACATCCCCATAACCATTAAAGAGTTGAACATATGGCGCAGCCGTACTATAAAATGGAGCAATGCTAGCTACTGAGATGAGCCTTTGTTTTTTAAGACGGGTGATGAGCTCGCCGATGCAAAAAGCGAAAGAACTTGATGAGTTACTGCTCTTCTGGTTCGGGAAATTTTCGTAGTCTATGTCAATGCCATCAAGATGGTAAGTGGTGATTATGGAACCAAGAGATGAGACAGCATTGGATATCCATAAGTTGGGGTCTGTTGGATTGTACCAACGAAGGATTGTTTGGCCTAAGCTCCAACCTGAGAGGCTTGCCAAGACTTTTACGTTAGGGTGGCTTTTCTTTATGGCCGCAACAGATTTTGGGGTTAATGTAGTCTCCCAGTATGGTGAGAATGTCCCATTTTGTGGATTGCCTGATGCATCTGCATCAATTGCAAAGCCGAGTATGAAATTGAAGTCAATTTCATCTTCAATTGGTACAGAGTCAAATTTTATTGGAATTCCTGAGGCTCCAATGTACTCCATCATCAACTTTCCATCTGAATCATGCATAGATAATTTGAACGGTTAGCCACAACACAAAAGATTAGATAGCTAGCTTAATAGCATCTACTTTTAAATAGTGAAAGCAAATATTTGTGGTACCAAAAATTTTATGTAGATGCTGTAGCACGCAACGATGCGTTAGGAATTGTGGATCCTTTATAAGCTATGTATATGGTGAGAAATTAGAGAGAATAGTTAGACTGCATACCACAAAATTGTTGAAACATGAATGCAGCTGCAGCAACATAAAGGAGAAAGAGTTGAAGTTGAGTCATTCTACTTGGTTGTCAATTATCTTGAATGAAGATGAAGAACCAATGAAGAAAGCCGTAGTTTTTATAAATCTATTGAAGTTCACATCAAGCCGGCCAGCACCAATGGAGCATATTTGCACAATTGGAGAAAGCTGGAAAGATTGTGATATCTATAATGAAATGATTGATGACAAAAAAGAACTTTGAAAGTTACAAGAATTTCATAAAGGAGAGAGAGTTGAATTTGAAGCATCCTGCTTTGGTTGTTTGCTTGAATGAATACGAATAAAAAAAAAAAAAAAGAATAAGTAAAGCTCTGGCTTTCATAAATCTATTGAAATTCACATTAAGCCGGCTAAAACCAATCTAGCATATACATATAATGTATAATATTTCATTTATGCACAAATGGATTACGCTGGAAAGATTCTGATATAAAGGACAAAAAGAAATTTCTAAAGGTTGCAAGAATTTCATCTATGTTTGTTTCATAACTAGGGAACTAGTCAAACAAATATTTGGTTACTGTTTTTGTGACACTTTCAAGGTTCAGCCGATGTTGCAGTTCCTTGAAGCAAAAAATAGGCATCTTTCTAGCACCACACCCTGACAAGAACGGCAATCCGTCGTTGCCGATCATTGCGCAGTTGGTGCTGTTAAGCTCTTACGAATTGCCTTGGACATCATCTCCGACCTTGTTTTTAATATCCTTTCTTTGTACTGTTGCTTAAGTGTCTGATTTGGTGTTATGTAATGATCTAATATTTGTTCTAAAAAGCATTGAAAATAGATTCTTCCTCTCTGGTCTTACTATAGGCACATTTCTGGTCTGATTTATAGACTTCACATAACCCAAATGAAATTAAACTTTTTCTTTGGAGGGATGCAAATAATATTCACACAACTGAGACCAAACAGGTCAAGAAGTTGGTGGGTATACCTATTTCTTGTTTATGCCCCCACCAAAAAACCCCTCAATAAAAATTGAATACCGGTTGGCTAAAAGGGAAGGGAAATGAGAAGGGGGCTATTCAGGAACGCAAAAAAGTTGCAAAAGTTGTCAAAGTTGCATGTGAAAAACCATCTTCAGAACCATATATTTTCTTTAGAATGAAACTAATAGAATACCTTTTTCTTTTTCTGGGAAAATTAACATTCTATTGGTTACAGGAGTTTTTATAGTTAATCAACAACAGAACTGCTTCTAAACTCAGGATTTACATCTCCCCACATTCAGCAATTACACAAGCTAGTTTGGGGCGATTGTTGGGTCCTGTAGCCACATTCTCAATCTTCCTAACCACCAAGAGGCCATCTCCAAGTACTCTCTGCATACAAATTAACAAAACAACGGAAAACAGGTTCTCAGTAACACTAATAACTGGAAGGTTTTAAAGGGAAACAAGTAATTTCAGGTTGAGCAACAAGGGGGGTATAGTCAGTGGAAATCCATATAGGTTGCCAGTCTTTGGAAATATAGACATAAGATAATGCAACTCCACTCTACCAAAATTGAAAACTACAACTATACAAATATGCTTAAGTTTGTTTTGCACACTCAAGGGGGTGTGAATTTTTGGATCCTAGATTCATTTTTAGGTAAAACATTTCCCAAGGGAATCTAACACGCCATAGGCTGATATCAGATCTTGGCTTGGGCATGGTTAGGGACAAAGTATATCACAGTTTTCATGCCAGATTGACTTTCACCTTAATGCTTAGGCTTTTGAGTCACCTCAAGTTTAATATCAGCTTCACAAGCCCATAGGGTAATACTTGTTCATCTATATGGCTCTTTTATTTATTTGGTAAGTGAATCATATGTCCCTCTCTCATTGATAAGTAATCCGGTGCCGGTATGTTTGAGTAAAATAATTTATATATCAAAAGAATTAGAAAGAAGGAATCATAGCATACCCCGAACACAACATGCTTATTGTCAAGCCAGTCACATTTCGAGCAAGTGATAAAGAACTGAAATGGAAAAAAGAAAAAAGGAACATTAATCAATAGAACCAAAAGTTCTTAACTCTTTGTGCGGGTATGTGTGCGTGTGTGTGTGTGTGTGTGTGTGTGTGTGAGAGAGAGAGAGAGAGTTTTGTTTTGGTTGGAGACACAGAGAGTTTGAATTGCTGAAATGACCTGGCACCCATTGGTATTTGGTCCACTATTTGCCTGAAAAAAGAGCACACGATTTTATCCATTCAGTCTCAATAAAACAATCCCATATTGGAGTGCACATAGAGGACAAAAAGGAACACATATTGGAAAACACACACACAATACACAGAAATTCCTTCAGGACTGGGATCCCTTGGCTGTTCACATGGCAACAAGGGCTGTTTGAACAGCATGTCAATTGGTTGATGACTTGGTATAGAAGCCATTTATGGTTTAGGTTTAAGTTTTGACAAACTCCCAAAACCCATGAGTTTAAAAACCTAAATTATAAGCTCTAAACGGGTGCGCTTTGGCAGACTAGCGCTGTTCTGGAAGGCCAGATGTGTTGTTCGTATGCTGTGTGATCCCTCTAAACAAGGTCCTGTCAAAGAAACAACCTATATAAAATGTATTTATATAATGGGGAAGGATCCATGACGCTATTTTTTACACAATTGTGAACCATTAGATTGAGTGCCATGGATCCTACTAATCTCAGCGATTAGTAGTGTCTACACCTAATGGTTAAAAACTTGTCTCAAAACTTGCATTATAAAAAAAAAAAAAAAAAAGTACCATGGATCCTTCCCCTCATAGATATACATTACAAAAAAGTAACTCATATGGGGACACAAATGAAAGACAAAAAGGTATGATAGCTTCAAATTCAATCTTGTATTCTCAATTTGAACATGAAAAGCTAGAATTCTATTAAAAAGAGTGGCCCAATTCTATAAGCAATCTAAAATAAAATCCCACAAGGAGAAGCAAATAATAAAAGTAATAAAACCCTAGTAAAACAAATTAAAGTAAACAGAAAGCTTGGGCAAACACTAACAATAGATTATTGGGCCATCCCAATTCCCATCAATCCCTTTGTTGTTTCCATGTTCTAAATGAATAACTCAGTAACCCAAAAAACGATTGAGGTTTGGCACAAAAGCTAAGTGAGATTACAGCTACTGCAGACATATATACACAGTAAAACGTTAAATCTCTTACACACATCTTACAATGTGTTTAGAAGCAAGTAATGAGTATGAAAATATTCAACCCATGAAGGAGGGGAAAAGAAAAGCAGGACAAAAACCTTTTTTTTTTTTGGTCATAGACAAAAAGCCTTTTAAGTGCTACAAAAAGGTCTGCCACACAGAAATGTCAAAAGACTTTCACAGATTAATTACACCATCCAAAACAGGTGAAACCCAAATTAGCTCTATAACCCAGGCATGCCTATGCGATTTACTTATATTACTCTTTAAAAGTAAGAAGTCCTATTTTAAAAGACTCTGACCCAAATTCCACCTAAAAGAAAATTCAGTTAAGACTTTAAACTGCAAACTCAATCACCCATAAGTAAATCAATGCCAATGGGGATCTTAAATTGAAGGACTAATCATCATAAGCACTGTGAACTAGAGCCTAACAATTTCGCAGCTTATACCTATGTACAATATATGAGATACAAATGAGTGATTGAAAAAACCCAAATCAAATTAGAACTTAGACTATTGCCTCTCAATGTACAAATTTTTTATTAAAGGATTGAAGGTAAAGTTTAACTAATTCTAAATTCTCAACATGAAAAAAAAAAAAAAAATTACTGCACATGATAAGTGTGTAAACTAAGGCAAGATAAAAATAAAATAAAAAAAGGAAAAAGAACTTGGAAAGATATCTTCCAAAACTATGGGGGAAACACAGTGAGAGTTATTCAATACTAAATGTACAATGAAAAATGCATACCATTGACAAAAGGCTAGGACCAGTGTGTTTGGCGTCAAAAGTCTCATCATCGAACTGATGTCCATAAATGGAAGCACATCCACTACCATCACCCTGCAAAGCAAGAACTTCATTATATGCGTCTTGTAACAAGAAGAGAAGAGAAAAGGAAAACTGTCATAGCTGCAATGATCGTAATTAACTACAATGGTTTTTTTCCTTAATAGGATAATGTTAATTCTAGATGAACAATTGTTATGACCAGGGCATTGCAGAACCCTCATGAATGGGTACAGCGTCCTTTATATGTAGTCTTTCCAGCCGTAACATTTTTAGCTGGAAATAGCAGTTTCTTTTCTTTATCCGCAAAGTAAATTGTTTAATAAAGGGAAAAAAAAAAAAAAAAAGATGACGATTGTAAGCAGTGTTGTGTACTGACTAGATATGTTCAGGGCAGAGCACATTGAATATATTTACAAGAAAAATTATAAGTTTCCTAGATGATACATAAGTTTACATATTCATATTTAGAAAATGGCAACAAACCCAGAATGGCAACAGTACACCTTACTTTTTTCTTTCAAAGAATTGAAACCCAAATTATAATTGAAAGCATAGATAATAGTAGAAGAAAGTGCAAAGACCTTGAGAAAATCACCAGCTTGAATCATAAAATCCTTAATGACCCTGTGGAACTGGCATCCCTTGTACCCAACTGGCAATCCAGCTTTTCTGCCAATTCACAAATCCAATTTTTACAATATACACAAACATAAAAGGTTAAAATAAAATAAATAAATAAATAAACCAATAGTACGAAAAGAAAAAAAATATTAGTGAAAATGAAGCTCTACCTGTACTCGCCAGTGCAGAACTGCCTGAAACAAGTAAAAAAAGACACAAAAGAACTCAATTAGGAATGAAACGACGGCAAAAAGTGGATCACAAAAGAGAGTAACAATAAAGCAGAACGAGAGTGGCAATGCCTGAAATTTTCGGCGGTTTTAGGGGCAATATCAGCGAAAAGCTCCATCTTGATTCGACCAGCAGGAATGGTACCGATGGTAATGTCGAAGAAGACGACTGGGTTCTTAGGGTTCGGAGGCCGCACGTGCCACTCCACTCCTCCTCCTCCTCCTCCTCCTGCGTTCCCTCCACTTGATGCCATTGAATTGATACGACAAACGCGCACACACAGAGTCACAGAGATGAGCTGAGAGAACGCAAACACTGCTGAGTTTGAGAGATTTTTATTTTTATTTTTTGATAAAGAGTCTCAGAGAATTATTTCACTTCGCTGTAAGTAAGCTAAAGCTAGGTTTTATCTTGGGTTTTAGCAGGGATGACTCAGAAATCGGACGCAGCCGTTTTCAATTCCATTTGGGCAAGCCCAATGGTGGGCTCTAACTATGCTCCAAATATGGGGGATGAAGGCCCATTTAGAGCTCCTGTAGAATCTTTTGGGTCGTAAAAATATCTAGCTCACAATGGTGAGCACTATACCCGGAGCTCTATATTTCAGGCTGTATATTTTTCAGGCAAAATTGGAGCAATGATCTCTGGACTAAGATCAAACTTTACTTTTCGTCTCTTATATTGTTAAATTGTTACGGTGATACTTTAATTATGCGTCCACTTTCAGAAATCGTCATTTTTATCATCTCAATCAACCATTAATAATGATGATGTGGCATGGACAAGTCCTACTTGGCATGGACAAAAATGTCTTTTCACATAATTTTTTAAATAAAAAAATCTCATCTCTCTCTCTCTCTCTCTCTCTCTCTCTCTTTTCACCTTCATCCTTCAAACCTATTCACAAAACACAAGATCAAGATCAAGATCAAAACCACCTTGTTTTTTTGAATTCAAAGCAATTTGATGGAATGGTTATCACCTTGAGCCAAGCGTGAAGAATGGACGACAAATGCTGCATTTTCTGTGACTCGATGGAGACTAGGAACGTTTAAGACATGCATGGCTTTCAGAGCCATTTGCCAAATTTTCAAACTTGCAAAATTGCAAGCAAGCTTTGGAATTCAAGAAATGAGGACATTGAGAAATTGGCACTTGCTCTAGGCACACAGAACCCATCCCTCCCTGCGATTTTCTTCTCTCTCTCTCTCTCTCTCTCTCTCTCTCTCTCCACCCAGATTTCTTCTCCACAGAACCAATTTCTTCCTCCCCCCCCCCCTCCCCATTCGGCGATTTCTCAAAATTTCTTATCCGCCCTACCAATTTCTTCCTGTTACTAAAAATTGTGGTTTTTCCCTTTTTATAAAATTCTTATTCAAAACTTTTAGATATAAATAATATACAAAATAAATATTAAACAGTAAAGTAAAATAAAGAGCCAAGTAAACAAATAAATAAAACAAGTTAAGATTAAGAAAGCAAGCCTGGTATAGTGAAAGCACGTCAAAGACGCTGTCCTAAAGCCTTTGTAGCCTCCCTACGTGCAGGTAATGACGGTCTACAAGACTCCAAGATACGACCCCAATACGCAGGCTTAAGATCCGCTATGAGCACGTTCACAGTCGGATAGAAAACTCCAAGCCACAGAACCGTTGCCCAAAAATAATATAGAAAGTATGGAATATGTGAAAGTATGAGAATAGAGAAATCTGATTGTAGTGTATTTCAAATGTGAAGGAGGAGTGGCCTTTTATAGGCATCCAAAACTCGTAACCTCCAAACACATTTAACCATAAAAGTTGGTGGCAATGAATAGAAAATAAAAACTGAAAATTAAACAATTTGTAACTCCTATAATAAATAAAAGAAACTAGCCAAAATTAAAACAGAAAATAAAACGTTTTAAAATTTAAAATCCTTTCAAATAATAACACTTCCTACACTTCTTGTTTTGATTAGATCTTGGGTGAAGGATGGGGGCTGGGGTTCTGGGTTCGTGGGTGCTAGGGTAGAGGGTGGCTATGGGATAGGATTGAGGGTTGGAGCTTGCAGGTGGTAGTCATGAAGGAATAGGGGAAGAAGAAATCATCGGGGTGAGAGAGAGAGAGAGAGAGAGAGATAGATAGATTTTTTTATTTTATTTATGAATTTGCCAATTTGCCCTTAATTTTGGCAAAAAATTTAACTAAGTTGATGGAAAGACCAATGATGCAACAGGAGAGCTAATTGAAATATCACCGTAACAATTTAGCAACATGTGGGGCTAAAAATAAAGTTACGTCTTAGTCCAGGGACCATTGCTACAATTTTACCTATTTTTTATGATGTAATTTAGTTTACGTGCTAAATTTTTTTGTTATGTACTTATTTTGTGTTAATGTATGTTTGTGTTATTTTAGTTTTTTTAAGGAACATTTCAACTAAAAAAAATAAAAATTTGGACAAGATTTTGAAAATAAAATTTTATTTCATATTGAGATGAAACATACAGTTTTGATCGAATGTCAGATAATAATGGATGTAGATGGATGCAACTCCTCATATTTATGACTTTCATCCTGATAAGTCCATATTTTATATATTTATGCCTCATTTACTTATTTATTTCCTTGGATTAAATTGTTGGGTTTAATGTATTTTGTGAGAATTTTGTAGTTGATCCCTAATTAGATGAATTGGACGAAAAGATGTCAAATTGGACTCAAAACCTGTTGGGATGTGTGGCAAGAATTAATTGAAGACAAAGAAGATGTTTCTTAGAAGCCAAGCAACTGGTCCAAGCTTAAAGGAGGAAGTTTGGTTAAATCCTTGTGGAATTTTAAGAAATCAAAGAGATATTGAAAAACCTATTTTTGGTAGTATTTGATTGTAACTAGGGTTAGGGATTTGTATATTATAAATAGCATAGTGCTGGCCTCATAGAGAGTATCCATACTTTTCACTACCCGAAACTACCCAATTCTTGGGAAGAGAAGTCATGATGCTGCTGGTATGATTCTCCAATTGCACTTCAATGGCTACATTTCAAATGGGCTGCTTTCCATATGTATTTTTTTTCAAACCTAAAGGCTAGAAATCAACGGATGATAATAAAATTTGGCTGGATAAACAGGAAAAAAATAATCCAACAACTGAAATTTAAATCCAAACGTAAAAATAAGTACATATATTATTCTAAGTTGGTTGCAACCTCAAAACATATCCTAAACTCTATAAATATCTATCAATTTGTTAATAAAATTATGTTTGTGAAATTTCAAAAATTTTACGTCAAAATGTTCAAAAAAATAAATCACTGAGTAATATGCAAAAATTAACTACAAAAATTAACCACAAAAAAAGAAAAAGAAAAAGGATTATATCATTCTTTAACAATTTAATAAAGTTGTGGACTCAAATTATGAATTTGCAAGGTTGGAAAAAAAAAATAATTTGATGTTTTGAGTCCTCTAGAGTTGGAGATGGCCTAATAATTTTAACATCTAATCAAGTCATTGTGCTTCAAGTGGAGAACTGGCTCATATTAGTCTTTTTTAATGCCCTTGTATGATTTAAAAACTTCAATATTCTACTTTTATGTGCAAGTTCCAAGAGGTTCCCTATATATTCATAGATTTTGTTATCAAAATTAATTTTAATAAACTCATCCATAGCTTAGGGTTGGGGGAGATGGTGATCTTCGAGGCTCTTCTGCCCTGATAATGGAGATCCTTGCCATTAGACAAGCTCTAAGCGTGTGTCCAACTTCAACTCACAGATGTGATGGTTGAATCTAATGCCCAAAGTGGTATCTCGATACTCAACAGACAGATTGCGGTGGATGCTGACCTTGAAGCGATTGTCTTCAACATACAGCAGCTAGTGTCTCAATTTACACGAAGAGGAATGCTAGCAACCTTCTCTCTAACCTTCTCTTTTGGACCTTCTCCCTTCTCTTTATGACAAGTGTCATTTTGCATACACTTAAAACAATGACATTAATGCATCACACAATTTAGTTTTTGTTTTCCAAGTTTACCATTTTAAAATGTATTGGCTTTTATATTTCCTTCAACTTATTCAAATTTTGTTATAACTTCTTTAGCACATTATTAAAAAAAAAATTTTAAAAAAAACGTCATATTTTTTAAAAATAAAAATAAAGTTTGTTTCATGACATTGTTATCATCTTTATTTTGTTTTTAACAAAACACGCGTTCTCTTTGGAAAAATTAAAAATTACAAAACAATTCAGTTTTTATTTTCTTATTTAATTTTTAACAAGCTGGTAAGAAAGTTATAAAAAAAAAATTTGCTTGTTATTAAAAAAAATTAATACATTTAATAAAGATAAATTTGGAAAACAAAAACTAATTTGCGTGAAGCATTAATGACATTGTTTTTAGTTTAAGAAAAATGACACTTGTCATGAGAAGAAGGGAGAAAGTCCAAAAGAAAAAGTTAGAGAGAAAGTTACTAACACTCCCCTTACACGAATGACTTTTGTGTTTGCACCTTGACGTCGTAATCGAGCTACACATGCGATAGCTTGTATTCTTTCTAGACAGGGGGTTCTCATGTGTTGGAACTGAATGACTCTTTAATATTCTTGCAGCTAATGTTAACCTTTCTATTCATTTCTAATAAAATCTTCCAGCGGCTTTGACATTATATATTAAAAATAATAATATAATAAAATAACTCATCCATAGCTTTTAGCAGCTTTGGTTTTCCATTTTTGTAGTGAAAAAAAAAAATCCATACAAAAATGTTACCCACTTTATATTTCTAGCATTCTCTGGACCCGCTTTGAATTTCAAATATTTATGAAACACTGCAATACATCAATTCCCCAATTAATCCAATTTATTAAGTTTCAACAATATAATTAATCTACTTATAACATAATAATTAAAGAGAACCATGCAACTCCATAATCAAGATTGACTTGAAGAAAATCTTAAAACTGGATCTGGTGCAGGAGAAAGCAAGAGACAGAAAGGGAGGCAGAGAAGGGCACAAGCAAAATGGGTACATTAAAAAGAATGGACAAACATAAATACAACATTCGATTGCCTTTCACTTGAAATAACTGAAATGATACACATAAACATCACATTCCAGCGGAATACAAATTTTACTGCTTTACATTTCCAGAGGACTTGTGAATAGCTAAGGTTATCCCTAAGCTGTAGACTTTGGTATCTTGTACTGCTTCTTAAGGAAAAGAGAGGCCTCCGAATCAGCTCTGTGACATAGGATTCTCACAAGAGTCTTAGAATCAGCCCCTAGTTTGCTTCTACCACCCTGCACGCCGAGGCCACTGGAAGACTTCAAGTCCTCGATCAGTTCTCGAGTCTGAGAACAGAAAAAAGTAGAAAGAAAAAGTACCATAAATTTAAGTCGACAAGATCGTTGAGACATTAACACAATCAAACATTGAACTCTAAAAGCTCAAAATTTAAGCAGTCAGAAACTTTGCTATCTTTTACCTTGGTGTATTGTGTGCTTATGTGTGCATGTGCACGTGTGTGAGCCACAGTAATAAGATGGAAACCATCTTATTAGCTCCTTCATTTGGGTTGGAGTATTTGCATACATTGTATTATCCTTTTTCTGTTGAATCAATAAGAATATTGTTCGTGTTTGGGTATAGGGTAAAATAAGATGGTTCTCTCTCTCTCTCTCTCTCTCTCTCTCTCTCTCAACAAACTAATTTGTTGAAATCACAGCAAGAGGAATGCCTAAAAATAAATAAAAAAGAATCAGAACATGACGACTGTCCAGATGTACATTTTGCATTTTAATGAAACTCTCATTGATAGTGAAATATGATAATGCCTTAAATAACCTGATTCACTTGTAAAGTCTCAACCAGAGAAAAAGATGGACTAACCTCATAGCTGTGCAACTTTATTACATCTCGAACACGTGCTACCTGATTTTCGACAACTCCTCTTGGAAGCCCATCTCCTCCAGAGATAAAAAACTCCTGTTAATCACAACCACAATGACACAAAGTAAGTGCAAGTTTGGTTTATAAATTTGAAACTCCATGAAATGCTCTGTCATACGAAGTAGACAATTCTTCTTGTGAAGCAATTTAAATGAACAAATTCACCCGTTTATGTCTTCTTTTGCCAGATTAAGTTCAACCAACTTCCAAATGCCTACTTGTAAGTAAATTCCTTCTTTCCAACGCTAAGGGCCCTTTTGATAACCATTTTAATTTTAGTTTTTAGTTTTCATTTTTCATTTTTCATTTTTTGTGCTAGAGAATAGAGGAAAAAGAGGAATGGAAGTGAGAATGAGAGTGAAGATGAGAGGGGAGGATGGGAGCGAGGAGTTATAAATGTGAAAACAAGAACTAAAAACTGAAATCTATTTGAAATTGTTTTCATTTTCAAGTTTTTGTTTTCACTTTTGTTACTCCTCCCTCCCATCCTCCCTTTCATCTCATTCTCACTCTCATTTTCCTTTATACTCTAGCACAAAAAATGAAAACAAAAAACTAAAATTAAAATGGTTATCAAACGGGCCCTAAACGGAACAAGTGTAAATTTGTGGGAAAAGATGATATGCAACTTTGTTGGATTACCTATCTGGATTCAAAACATATTCTCTCTTTTTGCTCAGATATAAAAATAATTATTGGCTTATATTTTAACAGTCAACTTTAAAGTATGGTGATAAACCCCGGAAAAAAAAAAGAAAAAAAGAGAAAAGATTCCATGGTATCAAAGAAGCAAACCCGAGTACAAATCCCAAAAATGACAACCACCAAATATAGGTACTCTCATATGTTGGGGTCCTCTAATGGTGAGGTGATGTCCACATGTGAGGAGTGTTACGAGCTAAAATAACTGTTCACCCACATGTGAGGAGCATTCACCAATAAAAATTTACCACTTGCAATATTCAAAGGGCACAAAGCAGGTACCTTGAGGACCTCCAAATCTTCTTCTAATAGCTTTGCATCGCCCAAAGAGAAAATTCGTGATGGGCCTCCATCTAATACAACACGGAGTAAACCATCCTGGATAAAAAATAAAATAAAATAAAATTCCAAGGAAATAAAAATTACAGTAAATTTGACAGATTTGTGGAAAGAAGCAAAGGGCGAGGAATAGACCAGCGTTGCTTGAAGGAGGCTTGTCACGATGCGATCCCTTAGTGGTTCCACAATTATAGCACACAGTTGACTAAGTTCCTGCAGTAGTTCATAATGACAGGCAGCCCTTTGTCTTCAATATCAATACAATTTTAAGAAACAAATACAAATTAAAAAATGACATGGAAACATGGAAATTAATAACTGAAGAAGAAACACGTAATAGGTGGATAGAGAAATCAGACAGAACACTCCATTTGTCGTTCTTCTGAAACATAAACAATATGTCTAAACAAGTGCTAAAAATTATTCAACTCTACCAAGATGAATAGAGGTAAGTCAAAATTGACCCTACGTAGCATCCAATTTTGATGCCTTCTGAGCATGAATCCAACATAAAAGTCATATGATCAGGTTGATGTGCCAGATCCTAACTACCAACTACCATCTGAACCTATTAGTCAAGTTGATGTATCTTTCTACTTCATGAGATGTAACTCAAACTCCCAGGACCCTTGTTTAATGGCTAAACTTGTGCTAGCACTATCCACATGACAACACAATTAGGAGTGAATGTATACGCAACTTAAAAGGTTGATCAAGAAGAGGTACAATTCATAACATGTAGAACGTGAGGGCAATAAATATAGAATAATTTGGTTTCTTTCTATTGTGCAAGGAAATAGAGGCTAAAGGCAGATGAGATATTGACAGATCAGTCATTTTCGAGCTTAAGCAGCTTTAACTACCACCAAAAATAGAATGTAGCTTCCAAATGGAATAAATCTGACCGTATCAAGTGGTTCATAGACTGCTTCGAACCTAGAAAGAGAAACACTTGGTTTATATAAGTTGTTAATAAATGGTTCCCTCAAGTCCCAGAAGATAATCTTAGTTCCTGCAATAAACAGTTGGTAAATTAATAAATGGTCTAGTATCTCAAGGAATTTGACATCATCTAAAAACACAAATCTTGTACCAGTGAACTCGCAAATTTGATCTATAGCAGCATTTATATCTTTTCTACTCCCATCAAACGTGTCCTTCTGGGTGAAACTTTTTGACTTCTCATCTATGGATTTCTCTACAAACAAAAGGTCAATATAAGCACTGAAAAGATTGCAGACAAATGATGTTAATATGCGTTCCTCAACCTAAATTCCTGTAAATGGAAAGATTGCAAACAAATACAAAGTTAGAAAACCACTTTTCTGCACTTACTGGTAAACTTTTGGCTGGGCTTCTTCCTCGTCCATCGCTCCCACATGCTATCTTCCAACTTATTCAGCTGACTGATTGCATACTGTGAATAGCACAAAAGTACACCAGATTTTTCACTAATCTTATTGGTCAATCAAATTCCTATTAGAAAAAAGTATATGGCAACCAAACAAATTTATATCTAAAAGATATGGTGAAAAGAAACCGGAGGACCATCAAATGTAGATGCAACTAAAGATCTTTAGCAAATAATTATAACAGTGTCATCATTTTCTTATGAAACTTAGGTCTCATTAATATCCATGTTTTCACTTTCTTATGATTCTTATAAAAGAATCACGTGCATATAACCCATCATTTTCTCACCCAGGACACGTACAATACCAGAACAAAAACATTATAAGATCACAAGCACCTAGAAGAACTCATCCGGCCAATTCAAATTAGGAGTACCAAGGCTTAGTTGAGTTTAGCATTAAAACATCATTACGAAAATATTTCCTCCCCTCATAATGAAAACAAGAAGCTGAACCTGAACTTACATAAAGTGTATTTAACTGAACACAAAGCGTTGGAGTCGTTCGAACACTAATTTCAGTAGACCTTCTCTCATCAGGCAGCCTAGGGTCAAATAGTTCCTTCTTTACAAAAGCCTTTATTCCAACTTCCTTCTTGTATCTTGTAAGAATGGGCACAGGTGGAATTAAATCTTCCTTGGTAGCTGCATGACCAAAATCCCAATGTAAGGTCTGTGTGGATACAATAAGGGTAGACAACAAGGAAAAAAAAAAAAAAAAAAAAAAAAAAGGTTAAAATCATTTGTATGGCATGTAGAGAAGAATGAAAAATCTTGTTAGCTTGATACACATTGTTTAACATTATGGGGTATTGGTAAGCTAACTTGGTAGCAAGGCCTTGGTTGTAGGAGATCCTGGGTTGAAACCTCAAAACCACATTTCCCAATTCTTTGTTGGTTTGCAAGGTGTAGGTTGGGGCAGCACCTATTGGCATGCATTTCTCTCTCACCACACGTGAAGGAGGTTCAGTTTGATATACAGTGTTGACCCATTCCTTCACAACTTAAGCTTTTGGGGTCCAAGGGAAATCTAACAAATCTAACAATGTAATAAGAAAACAAATAAAGAAACAATTTTGTTTTCTTTTTGGGCACAAAATAAGTATTCATCATTCATGAACCTATTTATAACTAGAAGTTCCTGAGTTCAAAGAAATAAAAGCAGAAAAGAACATTTACGCAAATAAGTGCTACACTAATATCCATCAATAAAATTATCTACAGGTCAGTTCTCTAGAAGGCCATATAAACAACTGTTGCCCAAGGAATATGTACGAGAGTAGGGTAAAGGAAACATAACTTGTGATCAGATAATTTTAAATGACCCTCACGAAGTTTTCCACAATTGTGATAACACATGTATGTCATGTCAGTCAATTCAGAATTGTACAACTCACAAGTAGCACATACCCAACTTGTCAATGACATGATTTGCGAACACTTGAAAAGCATTGTCAACTCCGCGAAACAAACCACTCAATTCTGTAGGCCTCATTGGAACCTTGAGATCAAAAAATTGGTCGACAGTCTGCATGAAGAAATGTTTATAAGGAAGCACATCAGCAACGTTGGTCAGTGGCAAGAGCAGATAATAGATTTGAAGGCCAAATTCTACAAGTATATCCAGAATTGTAAGATTCCATATGAAACCACTGACAAATTCTAGAATTGAAGTACAGATACTTGACGATGCATTTAATAGTCCACTTCCTTTAAAACTAATCTCCAATAAAAGTTCCACATTATATCCAATTCAATTTATTTTTCATTTCATAAAGACATCCTTTCTTGATGAATAACACAATTATTTGACTGCTATTGATTGTACTATAGATGAGGACTCCTTGTCCATTGCATGCACTTTTTGAGTTTTTATTTTTAAAAAAGTACATTTCGGTTAAAAAAAATAACACAATCATTTGAAACCCAGAAATGAAAGCATTTCAAAGATATCAATGGCAACGATACAATTATTTGAGAAGATGCAGACTTTTGGAAACATATAACAAACTTATTTATCACCAATTATAAGTGTGTGACCCATATTGTCAACTATGTGTGCATTTTTATTATGAATACGTAAGTTATTGTTATACACATACATATAAATTGATCACTGTTTTTTTTCATTATGAAAGATATCCAAAAACTACTTTATAGCTTATACAATACCATATGCAAAACCCAAAAAGAACAAACAGTCATACCTCCTCCACAATCCTAAAAACTTCAACTATTGAACTCCCATGCCGCTGTTGAGGTGATATTGGGTCCCACCTCTGTAACATAATGCACACAAACATTAAGCAACTCACAAGATGAAAAAAGAAGCCCCATATATTGTTACAAAAAATGAAGATGAGAAAAGTTTCCATAAATTATAACAAAAACTAACCTACATGCAAATGGTGATAAAACGGCCTTCCCTAAATTGTTATGAAAATTAAACAAAGGACAAAATGGAACTAGAATAATTATGTCTGAAGAGGCAGGACAGCCAGACGTTCCTACAAATACCCAATTACTGAATAAGCCCCATGTGTTCAAAGTATTAACGAGTCTATGACAATCCTAATTACTGAATGGCATAATGAGTAGCAGACTTGGCCGTTGATACACAAAACTTACAATTTTACATGAGATCATGGATGATAGATTTGAGTAATACAATCATAAGAAATAACCGGATGCTTCACATATACTACCTTCCTCTCATTATCCACACTGATAGAAAGACGAGATAAAAGTATTATCTCTTTTATAAAACCCTTCCACAGAATATTACACAAGTATTACTAACCACAGTTTAGAGGCAGGGGCCTCTCCCCTATTTTATTTGTCACCATGACTCCTCAATATAACATACCTCAAAGCTACCAACTTCCTGGTACCCAACGCCACCACTAATTAGGTGAGAAAACATCATTCCAACAATAGTTTTTGAAGGAAGTTGAGGTTCCACCCCAAAACCAATTGGCAATGGCGGGAGTAGCCTTACTCCTTGTGAACTCAGCTAGGTCCCTTAACTTTTCAATGTGGGACAAACACTCTCAACACGCCCCCGCACGTGTGGCGAACTTTCAGGCCTTACACATGAACAACACATATTGGGTGACATGAAAGCACGTGTGGCCGTTGGGCTCAACATGTGAAGCCTTGCTCTAATACCATGAGGGGAGTTGAGGTTCCACTCCAAAAACCAATTGGCCATGGGGAGAGTAGCCCAACTCCTTATAAGCCCTTGCTAGGTTTCTCAACTTTCCAATGTGGGACAATTCACTTTCACATTCTCACATGCCTCTGCACGTGTGGCCGTTGGGCTTTCACACATGGGCAACCCGCTCTGATACCACGAAGGAAGTTCAGGTTCCACCCCGAAACTAATTGGCAATGGGAGGAGTAGCCCAACTCCCTTAATTTTTCAATGTGGGACAAACACTCAACAGTTTTAATCCATGTGAAAACACATAGGACACTTTCCTTCTGACTGGATTAACAGAAGTTACCAATCTAGAGTATATCGAACAAGTACAACAATTTCTGAAGAAAGACATAAATTACCAGTCAATACCATGTTCACCCCTACGTCTCAAACAGGTAGCATAAAAACAAAAATGTGCTTGCTTCCTTTCTTTTTATTGCTTTTATGGCTTGTGCTTTCAAGATGAGAGCAATAAAAAGTAAACTAACATAAGAAATTAAAACATTAAAAGAAAAAAGAAAAAAAAAAGTATAAACTTTAAATTTTACCTCTTGTTGAACAGCGCGTTCAACCCAACCTAAGATCCTTCCAAGTTGCGAATTGACCCAACGCATCACCAATGTTCCAGATATGGATCCAATCTAAGAAGATATAAGAAGTTCAATAAAATGAAAATAAGGCGCAATGGAGCATATTGGTAAACAGTAAACCTGACATATTGTTTGCAACTATCTAATTTTTCAGCTTTAGCTTAGCGGAACCAAGTCTTTTTCCAATTGTGCATATCCATCACTTTACACTATTAGAAGACAAGTTTACATTAAAAAGAAAAAGAAAAAAAGGAGATATGTAATGTAGAAAAAAATCCAACTATCACCTGGTATGGAGCTAGTTTCCTACAGTATATATCTGCAGTTTCCTCTCCAGAATTGGATGTAATAAGTTCAATAATGTACTGCTCAAGGTTATCAGCTGCTGGAAATACAGATATTACATCCTCGGTCAGATGTTCAGCCACACCGAGAAAAGGTTTCTGAAATAACACATTAGCATTAAGTTCTCCACTTCCACCCTAAAAAACTACTGTATCGTGGAAAAAATGTAGATACATGTAATTCTCATTATTGAAAAAAAGGGAGGGAGCATATAAGCTCACCAACTTGTTGCCATAAAGCCTATGAAGGAGTGAGGCTGAGACAGAAGTTGCTTGTGGATGCCTCTGGGATAAAATTGGCATGAACATGGTTGTATCTTTTTTTAAGAGTTTCTTGGTCTCTTCAGCAAGCAATGCCAAAGGATGTTCATGCTTTGAGTCTGATTTTTCAACAGACTGTAAGATCTGTACAACGAGAAAATACATTTTTAAAATTAAAAATTCAAATCCATTATTCAGCCGTCTTAAATGGAAACTTTAATCGTATCAACGGTATCTGTTTATGTAAGTGTGTGTGTATGTGTGTGTGTGTGTGTGTGCGCACATGAGTTCTGTGGAGAGTGACCACTGAATAAATTGTGTACCGAACTCTACTCTGAACAATTTACCACTCGGTGTCTTCTCGATTTTGAAGCTTGCTAGTTACTAGTAAGCCTAGCTTGACATCACTGCACCTTTGTCTTTGACTAGGGTCCCAACACAATATTTATAAGATCAGTGTTTTATTGACTATTCAGGGGAAGTGTGTGTTAGAGCTGTAGATCTTTCTCTAGTTAGTGTTTTATTAACATTAATGTATTATTGTATTTTACATTCATGCTTAAATTCTGCAGCACAAGAGCCCATAGAGATCACCAAAATCTGACCCTTCCCCAAAGATGATGATAAACAATTAGGGACAAAGTTTCTGGTCAACTACTACAACTTTATGCACATGATAGAGCCTAAAAATAATTCCTATACAGCCAAGTTTTGATCAATTTTGTTAGTTACCTACTACTTTCAAAAGTTTAACATGTTAGAATGCGGGCTTGAATTTCCTCATGACTGGGGTCTAACATATACACAACACTGGACTCCTGTTCTAATACCATGACAAATATTTTTGGTCTACTAATGTTCCAAAAGCTTAAGTATGGGCCAAGTATTGTTTTTTTCCTAACACCTCCCTTCCCAGAGGAGAAGTCCATTGCCTAATTTTCCTACATTAAATTTTGCTTAATTGAAATAGTAAGACTTACTAATATATTTTGTGTCAAAAATCTTATAAAAAAATCACTGAAACACTTACCCTTGTAAATGCATTCTTAATAGAAGATAATATATATGATTCTATCTGATCTCGATCTGTGTTGGATGTATATTGCATCATTGCCTGTGGAAGAAATAAAAGAAATCATCTTTAAACCTTTTACAATTTGACAACACATTCGAATATTTGTTATTTAAAAAAAAAATCCAGATACTGGAGTTGGCAAAAAATAAGGGTTCGTCACAAGAAAGAATAACTTAGAAAAGTTGGAAAGTTATACTAGTTGTTTTCCACAAGTCAAGAACCATGCTTGGCTCCTCACCGCTGAGATGTCACCAATTCATACCAATGAATTGGTGAAAGTGGTGAGTCCCACCATTCACCTGACACCTTAGCAGTGAGAAGAAAAGTTTTTCCTCACCGATGAAGAACCATGCATTATTCTCTAATATTAGTCAAGCACAAAGTTTCTTTTGAGTCTACACATACTGCTTCAGGTTCCTCCAATAGAAGCCTTTGAGCAATCATTGCAACAGCTACTATATTCTCCATCATAACTGGCACCTACAAGGTACATGAGAAGTTTAAGAAAACTGAGTTGCAACCAGGAAGGTCCCTTGGTAAAAGTGACTAAAATTAGCATAATTTTTTAATTAGCTGAATCAGCTGGAGCCCAGAGTGGTGTCATGAAGATGCAACAGTAACAAGTACCAGAAGTGAAAAAAGCTGCATAGCATCAATACACAAGCATATAATAAAACAGAAAGATCATGCAAGCAAATGGGCACAAGACCTATGATAGTTATTTCCATGGTAGTATAAAAACAAACATATACAAATTAAAAATAATTGCTTAACAAAGCTAACATCAGCCTGACAATAAACCAAATTAAGAATGAGGACCACACCCAAGTATAGCACTTCTAGGACCTTAGCATACCTCAGAAAAGTGCAGATGGTAGTCTCCTAACTGCTTATCGGCCCATTTCTGAATGGGCAACAAGAAGGACTGTAAGAAAGATAAATCTTGGTGACCCTGATCGCCTTCAACTCTACAATGCAAACTCTTCAAGTGTAACCTCTCTTGTGGTCCCCGTTGTTCCTTCAATGGTATTTTCTTTAACTGTTCAATGGCATGTTTTAAAACTCCTTGTTCACTTGTAATAACATGCTGTGATCACAGAATCAATACAAACTGTAAATGGCGATGACACTTATCAGTAGAAAAAGTTTACTAATGGAACTGCCAAGATCAGACAGTCATGAGAAAAGACAAAAATAAAACAAAAGAATTAGAAAGAACTAATCTAGCTGAAAAGAAACTCAAAGAATTGAACAAATACAGCAATTGTTGTAGAATAACCAACTCAAATAAAATGAGAGTACATAATTGACATGATATCATGCTGACAAGGAGCCACTCATGAAAGACATTCCACTATCAGTATCTTTATACTTGAAACCTCCTAAAAATATGCATGTACGAATTTTTATCACTGTAGAGTGTGTGTGTGTGTGTGTGTGTGTGTGTGTGTGTGTGTGTGTACATGTGGTGGGCTTCAATTTCCAGAGAAAAGATTTGCCAGTTGAAAAGTATAAGATGAAACGTCAAGTTGTACAAAACCAAAGTCAATTGAACCAAGCTTTTGAATACATCTACTACATGTTAGAATCTATTATTAGTGTCATTCAATGCAACTTCAATTATCCAAGATGCTCTACATAGAAATTTTTAAAATGTTGGAAAAACATTGATGTTTCCAAAGATATGGAATGCCTTCAATAAGAATGAGAGGTTCATGGGATGGGAGAGGAGTACCTCTGATTGTATAACTTATAGGCCTATAGGCCTCAGACTAAAACAAAATTATAAACAACATCGTACAAAACTCTGGGTTTGTACAATCAGAGGTACATGTTGTTTGTGTGTGTGTGTGTGTGTGTGCGCGCGTGCGTGAGAGAGAGAGAGAGAGAGAGAGAGAGAGAGAGAGTCCTTTATGTCTGTTAAGTCCATATCTTCCAGTAATTATATGAAAAACAAATATCTTTCTTAAGAGTACATATTATAAATGTAACAATATAAGACACAAGTCAACCATACTCTCCATCACATATAAACAATGACATTATAGTTTTCCCAGAAAAGAACAAAAACATCACTTTAGTGGCTGCAGAACAATGCGAAAAGTAAATTACTTTTATGCCTATTTTACCTGACGGAATAAGACCCATGCATAGCAGGTGTAATGCATGGTCTCCGTGATTCCTAAAACACGCCACGTTGACTTCACAAGCTCGAGTATTTCTTCCACTTCCTGAAAATAAAGATAATCTAGAGACTCTGAGAGACAAAGAAAAAAAGCCCAGCTGCTGCTTTCTTTGTAAATTCATATTTGACAACTTGGGGTATCTACAGCTGGAGCCCGCATGCAACAATAGACAACAGTGACTGTTAACGGTTTTCATGTTTGTGCCCTAAAGATTCTCAGGTTAAATAAGTTTTTGACTTCAGCCTTTAATTAAGAACTGAGTTATAAACTTTTTTGCCTCACAGGGGTAACCATGCAGAAATTTGTATGTATTATTTAACAATCGTGTTGAGTTCAGGACTTCCTAGGAGCCCTGGGTATGAAATAAGTCCGTGTGTTTGAGACGTACTTCTTTTTTTAACTGGATACTCTCATTATTATTAGTTTGGCTTAAGAGTATACTTCAAAATCAGTTGTCGATAAAATTTAATTATTTTGTGTTTCAGGCATCTCTCTCTCTCTCGTATTGTTTAACTTGGTACAACAACCCGACTTCTCTCTGTTCTTATCTCTTCAAGACCTTAATTCTCTCCTTAGCCCCACATTCCACAATATTTGCCCCCAAATAAGCAATCATAAAATGAGCATTCTTCTTAGATTTCAATCAATTTCAGCTATCAAGATTCAACCTTTTCACCACTAATTTACAACCCCTAAAGCTTTCTTCCTACATTTCCAAGCCTTAAACCCATAATTCTTTCAACCCTAGCGCCCACCACATAAAACCAAGGTTAAGTTTCCTAAACTACCATACATCACTATGAAGTAAAGCAAAACTACATTTTATTTTACAGAAAAAATTCTGAAATCTGAGAGCTTTTAAAACAGAATGGAGATCCTAACTCCAGAAAGCTTTTAAAACCCAACCAATCAAGCAGAAAGTGACTTGGCAATGTAAATGAATGCAGTTCTTTTGTAGATTTTGACAGAGCCGTGTTGTCATGGCCAAGAACCAGAAGTACTAACCTCAGTCAACTTTCCCTCATCTAACATATCAAAGACACTGAGAAGCAGTTTCTCATACAGTCTAACGTTCAAGTGATAACCATCTGCCCAGTGACATACTTCACCAGTTAAGTCACCACGAGCAGGCCTCTCAGCAAGTGGAGTGGCAATCTCTCGAAGAGATCTTAAGCATTCTGTTCGTTGGAGTTCACCCGTGGAAGGTGGAAGAAACTACAATCAAAAGAGAAAGGAAAGGGGGCGAAATGAAAAACAAAACAAATAGAATTATACCAAAAGCAACATGCAAAAAATTGAGATGGAACCATGCCAGAAATGTAGACCATATTAATTTTTTTTTTTAAACCACCAAGTTATAAAATAAATCATTATTATAAAAAATTATGGGCCAGAGTTCACATGGTGGTAAAACAGGAAATGGGTGATAATTTGTTAGTTTACAACAAAAGAACACCTAACGCCCAACTATATGCCACATGAGCCATAGTTGACGTCGTAAAACAGTGAGTGGGACTGGGTAGCTTTTAGGTCATTTTCTTCATTTTCTTTTTTTCTTGTTTACCAAAAACAGAGAGAGAGAGAGAGAGAGAGAGAGAGAGAGAAGAAAAGTTTAACACCCAAACAAGATCAGTAGAATTCTTTTTAACAAGATATAAAAATACAAGAGAAATGCACAAAAATTCCATCATATTCCACATACACCCTCAAAGAAAAACACAAGTTACACTAATGTTTAACACCCAACTACCCCTATTTCTGGTGTTTCCAAAGCAAATAAAAGGTTTAAGACCCAAATATTTCCATTATAATCTTATAATTATATAAAGTAGAACAAATGGTTTTCGAGTGTTAGTTAAGAGAATAAATGATTGGGTAAGGGAAATTTTAATTGTCTATTATTGTGATAGAGAGCATTCCAGCCATTTAGACGAACAGAAGACATACCTCAGATTCTTCAATTTTTGCTAAAAGAATCCTAAACTCACTCGCCTTCCGTCCAGACTCCCCAAATCCAACAGCAGGGAAATTAAGAAGCCCTTCCTCCAACATATTCAACTGTGAAAACAAATCAGAATTTCTCAATTTGGATCTCATGTGCATATATGGTCACCCCCCCAATTTCACCACATAGGAAATTTACAAGGCCAATAAAACGTATCAAGACAAAATGATAGATTGTAAGGAACAGAACTTACCTGCCTTTTCTGCCACCGTATATACGCCTTCTTGTCAGAAAATTCTGTTCGTGAAATACAACAGAGAAGTTCCAGAGGAACCAGTAGGGCATCCATTCTTTTTCCCACTTTTCCAGCTAGGGCATTAAGCAGCCCTTGTCTAGTTCTGATGTCCATGGCCTCAGATATCTGCATTTACGAGTATGGGAAAAAAAAATCATTAAATCAATATGAATCCAACAAAATACAGTTCACCAAAACTGCATAAAAAATCATATTTGAAGACAGCAATGATTTCAGAACCCCTCTGGCTGACGCCACGTCAATTACAAACCAATAATGAGGTACAGAAAGGGTCACAATAAGATGAATACATTCAGTGGGGACCCGAACAAGGAAAGAAACAACTGACCCACTTATAAAATTTTACAGTGCATAGCAGCTTGAAGTGACAGCTAGTAATGCATACAAAATAAACATATGCATGTACCAAATCTTGTATTGCTGGGCTACGATAAAGAAAAATTATGCAACAGCACATGACTCGGAACTAGCACAACCAGATGATTGTTTACAATATGGTCCATTCTCCAGTGAACTAATAAGCTTATACATGACGCTCAGCCTTTTAGTCTTAGTAATTAACCATCCGGTTTCAAAAGAAAAACATGCCATGCAGTCCTCCTTTGTGCTCGCATAGTTCTTAAGTATTCTACCATATGGGCTCATTTAGTATGCTGGACTGAACCTCTACTATGTCAATTTGATTGTAATGTACTTCTTCCTATTGTATTAACCTTACTACTAGCATGGGTTTGGTACTGTCAGGACTAAGACGCCGGATAATCTGTATGGTGTTATGTATTATGCTGTATAAGGGAACCAACAGAACTAAACAATGATTAAATAATTTCTAAAAATAATCTTATTTAGGAAGCTTAAAAATGCCTTCTATCATATTTGTAACTATCATTTATAAATATCATTCATCTCCAATGCTTATCAAACACCGCTTATTTGAAAGTTTTACAAACTACTCCTCAAGATCAATACACCCATTCGGGATGATGGAGGAGTTCCAACCCCTCTGTCTTCCATTTTTAATAATACAAATTAATTGAACATTAATGGCATGTTACTTTAAGTCATAAATCAGGGAAGTTGAGAATAGCGGAGAGAAGGAATGGGTATCGGATTAACTATTCCCCCCTAATCAATCTAATTTATGGTTTTTCAATTATTGGATTGTAAATTTTAATGTAAAACTCACATAAATTTTGATTTCTCACGTGTTAGTAAACCCAGGGGAAGTTTGGAATCGGAATAATTAGAACACCATTCCAGGTAAGTAAGCATGCCATAAAAGGAGAGGAAAAGGGAGAAGAAATAGAGTAGAAATGCCTCCATTTGAAAAGCAAATGACTACTAAATACCTCCATCTGGACACGCATGCTCTCCAACAAACCAACCAATCCAGGTGCTCGTTGAGACTGACTCAAAGGATTTTCATTTCTACTACGTCCAAGTTTCCTCATCAGCTTGGACCTTTTGTCTTTCTTTTTCTCTTTTGACGGCACAATCAGACCCCTGTTCAGACAGAGAGAGTGCAAGCATGGATGGTGTCATGTCAGAACTAAACTAAGTACACAAATAGACCTGCAATCACAACAGCATTTCCTTGATTTACAAGAAAACAAAAAATATTTGCAGACCCAATAAGAAAATGAAAGTATACCCTGCAGCACCAGCACATGCTAAAAGGACTTCATATGCAGTTTCACGGAGATCATCTTCTGTGATACCTAAACAAGAAAAGGAGGAAAAAAAATTATGACAACCACCCTGTGCTTTTTAGTGTCAACTTTCATCAATCATCCTAGGGGCTGGGAATGCAGTCTTATATACTGATTGCCAAATGTGTGGAAAAAGCAGACAGATGCATCGGTATAGGATACCAGTAGGTTACTCTATACCTCTTTAATACTTCCTAATGTGCCAAATATTTTTAAAAAATGCATCCAAACATAAATAATAATTAAAAATAAAATCATGGTCTCAAATTGGGCAGCTGTTATAGACTGAAACATAGCAAAGGGTCATATGAGATATGTTTTACTCTTTGAGTTATACATAAATTAAGAATGCTTGTATGATGAATCTATCACACCATATGAGTGTAACAATCTCGGAGAACTTTGAAAAAAATGTATGTAAATATATATACATTGATCTACGTGCATGCGCATTTAACATTGTGGCGATATTGCAGTCTACTCTTTCCAGAATATTACATTTCAATGTATCCAACATCCATATCCAACCTTCCTTGTGCAAAAGAAACAGACCATTAATACCAATATTCATCATGAAAATCTCCAAAACCCAAACATCTTCAAATCCATTATTCCATTAATATCATCAGAATCTTACGCAAGATGTGGTTAATGATACAGAATTTAAAGTGTGTAAGCTCGGTAGAGGATAGGGTGTCTATCTAGAGGTGGGACCATTGCCCTAACTATGTTGGTCTTTAAGTAGTATTCCTTTTTCATGTCTCTCTTTCGAATGTCAAGTAGAGTAGCTAAGGTTTTAGAAAAAAATGATGTGGGAAATCCTATTGATGCATAGCTCTGTTTTGCATTGGTTGTCGAATCGTCGTCGAGTAGTCTAGCTAGCAACTACCAGCTAGACCACTGGACAACTTGTCCCCTGTTTTGTATTTTTTTCATTTTAACGAAACTGTGTTTCTTATCACAATATTTATATAAAAAATAGTACAATGTATATCATATCCAGTTAGTTTAGAATTGAAAAGTCAACCAATGACCATAAATTCAAATCTTATTGTACTACCTGAATCTGGCACTTCTACTGAATACATAGTGTAGTTTTTCATGGTTAAGTATAATGTAGTTTGACTAGATTTATATGGTACGAATATACGCTGGTATTGGTTTAGTAGGAATGATGATATCAAAGTACACAACTTTTTATTTGAGAGCTAACTCTCTCTAGATTTTTTATTTTTTTTTATTTTCTTTCCTTTCTTGTTCGATAAGTTGAGGCCAAAATTTAATGTATCCGCACCTACCTCTTTATCACATGAGCCCACACCCAAGGGCCATCATGTGGGAAGTGTAGGTCATTAATTAGACTAGTTTCATACAGGGGAAATTTTACATAATTTAGTTTTGATACAATTTCAATGGCTTTAAAATCTATTACCTGTCTTAAAAGAAGGCAATCCAAGCGAAAGATCAGTAGCATCGTTTCGAATCCTTCGTGAAATCCGGAGACTGTCAGCCTCATCAATATCATCATCCTCAAAATCTTCAATATCATCTACAGTCAGTTCTTGAGCTTGTGTGTAGTTAAAAGATTCTGACTTTGACACACTTGATGCAACCGGAGATGAGTCAAGGTCAGGAATAGATGATAAGACACCAGGAGGTGGAGTTAGAACAGGAGGTGGCACGAAGTCTGGAACAGGTGGTGGTGCCCGTTTTGGAGGAGAACCGGAAAACTCAGGATTCGTAACCAAAAAGAATTCACCAGCAGAACCTGTACTATTCTGGTAAAGTGGAAAAATGAACAGAATGGATATAATTTAAGCAAACAAATTAACAGGAACAAGAGGAAATGGACCAAATTACAAAATAAAAAACAAAACAAAAAGAAATCAACCAAAACCCAGAAAAGATGAGCATACATAATGACCACAGGAGCTGCAGAAGGAAAGACTATTAATTGGGAATTCTATTTCCTTGATTGGTCCTAATTTGGATCCACATTATTAAAAACAAAACGGGTAATAACAACACTAAATCTCCAACGAGATTTGAACTCCAAAGCTGACAAAAGCTTTCACTAATCAACATGAGAATAATTCACTAAATCATGTCTTAAATTGCACTTACCATCTGGGGTAACCCAGTATGGTCATGGTAGTCTCTAATAGCTTCCGAGAGTTCAAGCATTCCACCTACAGAACAAAAATAGCGTCTATATATGTGTAAAGAAAGAAACCTAACAAAACCAATAAGTCGAAATCAACAATAAACAAACCAGATAAACCACCTTTCTTAGCACAATTGAGCACATAATCAACACTGACTTGGTCTAGATCCACATCATCTAGGGTAACCGCGCCAGGAGGCATTATCACCTTCTTTATTAAGCTACCGGCAAGTATAAAATCCAGAAGTATTCGCCTGTCCCGGCGATACCGTTGCAAAAGCTCCACAGCATTCTCCCCACATTCCATTACCAAATTGAAGTTTTCGTTTTGTTGTTTTAGCAAAGCAAAATTCTTTCAAAATAAAAAGCAAGACTTACTCTTCCATCTGAAAATTATTCCAACTCTGCTACCTGACAAATACCCCAAAACAGGAAAACTCAAGCTTCACAGAGTGGCACAGCTTGCTCTGGGTGGTAAGCAAGAAAAGGGAAGAAAAGAAAATGAAACTTAAAGCTGGGGCTCCATTTCTTAGAAGCACAAGAGAAGATCCGTTTCCGTTTGGCGGCTATGATTTCAGAGAAGAAAATGAAACTGCAGAATCAGAGAAGCATGTCCGAATTGTTTACCTCAGTTTTTCTCAGCAACCAAACAGAGCATTAAGCTTAAATGAGTGAGAGTGAGAATCGCGGGACTCAAAAATGTAGAGGAGGAAAGCAAGTGAAACGGCGAGTTTTGACCGCTGTTGAGTTGAGTTGGGTTTGGCAGCTTCAAGCGGAAGTCCCGGCAACGGGTTTTGAAAGAGATGGAGAGAGGAAATCCCAGTCGATTTGGATCTAAAAAGCTATTTTTAATTATTTGTGGAGAAAGTAACTATTTGGGAATTTTACTACTAGTGGAAAGCTGGACGCACCGCGCCATAGTGCAAGAAGGAACGCGTGTCGAAATTCTAAGAAAGGGACGTGGGTTTCCAATTCCAATAGACAACAGTTTTTCAAGTCTAATAAAAGAGGAATGCTAGCAATCTTCTCTTTAATTTTCTTTTTTAGACTTTCTCTCTTCTTTTTATGACAAGTATCATTTTTCTCACTTAAAATAATGTCATTAATGCATCACACAATTTAATTTTTATTTTCCAAGTTTACCCTTTTAAAATATATTGACTTTTATATTTCCTTCAATTTATTCAAATTTTGTTATAACTTCTTTACCACATTGTTAAAAAATAAATAATAATAAAAACATAAGAAAAAAGTCATACTTTTAAAAAATAAAAATAAAGTTTGTTTCATGACATTGTTATCATCTTTATTTTGTTTTTAACAAAACACACATTCTCTTTGGAAAAATTAAAAATTAAAAAAACTTCAGTTTTTATTTTCTTATTTAATTTTTAACAAGGTGTTAAGAAAGTTATAAATAAAAAATTAGCTTGTTATTATAAAAAATTTAATACATTTAATAAGGGTAAACTTGGAAAACAAAAACTAGTTTGTGTGATGCATTAATGACATTGTTTTTAGTGTAAGGAAAATGACACTTGTCATGAGAAGAAGGGAAAAGGTCCAAAAGAAAAGGTTAGAGAGAAGGTTGCTAGCACTCCCCCTAATAAAATCCTATTCTTCAAAGTACTAGAATACAATATATATATATATATATATATATATATATGCGAAAGCTTTTCGTTTTCTAAACAAAATCGGAAGGATTCTTCTTCTAGGGTTTGAAATCATGAATCTAGGTATGTTTTCCAAACAAACACTATTTTTTGTAATTAATGTATTTATTTTACCATCTTCCAATCTTTAGCAGAAATTGAAAGATATTTTTATTATGATATTCTGACAGGACCCGACCCAAATTTCACTTTGGAATTCAAGCCGAACCATGTGAGTATCCGACACCTGGCTAATGCTGAGCACAAAGACCAAACTGCCCTTCTAACTAAAAAACAACTTTTAAAATAAGATTATCTTCTGCCAAAAATTCGGCAGAGTTTCCCCTATAATTTACTCATTTCCAAAATCTCCACCTGTCATTAAACAGTTATATAACTCAATCGTTCAGCATGCATTCAATTATATCCAAACAAATTAAGCATCATAATGTCCTGATCTCAAATTGCAATAAATCAAATAAATCAATCTGCTAATAAAATTCATCTCAACTTTCAGAACAACAATACTACTTCGGTAATCTCAAACATTCTAACTCGTGGCTGCACCTTGTAACAATAGGCTGCCTACGTACCCTTACTGAGGGATCAAGCCACAAGTAGTAGTTCTTTATTTGCAAAACCACTCTAGTTCTCATATTTCATTTCAGCTTTCTATTTCAAACTTCCTAATATTTCTCACATAGCAATATATAATCAAATGAAGAAATAAAAGCATTTATATCAAGTAATCATGCTTGGAAAGCCATAACCATCAATTCCTCGTGACACCAATGGTGACACGTCCTGACCTGTAATCCTCACTAGACTCAGGAGACATTTGGTCAACCTGGTCCACAATCCTCGCTCCCACGGTCCGGATAACTCTAAGACTCATGGGGCAAAATATGCTAGAAAAACTTAAGATATTTAATACTATATAAAATAATGCAGGATAAAGATAAATGAACATAATAAAATAAAATAACACAAGTTAAAGATTATAAGTTCCGAACACCCTTGTATTGAACTCACGTAAAGTTCATAAATAAATAAATATATATATATATATATCAATAACTTGATTAGAATCTATATATATTTCCATCTATCACTTGTAAAACAAATGTGACGCTTAAGAAAATAATGGTAACTATATAAAATCCTTAATTTAGTTTAAAAACATCTCAAAACTTAAATTCTCTCCACCTAGGCGTAAACCCATTTCTGATCCATCAATTCCTTTAATACCGTCAATTCCATATATGCCATCAATTTCATATATCCGTCAATTCCAATACTAATCCGTCAATTCCAATCTTAGTCCGTAAATTCCATCCTCGCAGATCTCGGAACCATAAAGTTAACCGAGCCGCATTCCTCGCAGGTATCAAAGATAACACTTCAATCTGAGCCGCAATTGACAGGACCCGAATCAAATTCCGCTTTGGAATTCGAGTCAAACCATGTGCGTTCCGACACTTGGCAAATGTTGGGCACAAAAGACCTATTTTCCCTTTTTCTTAAAATTTTGACCTTGACTTGTACCGAAATTTCGGCAGAGTCTCCCCTGTAATTTGCTCAATCCCAAAATTTCCATCTGTCAGAATGAGCAAAATATCTACACAACCAACTGCCAGCACTTCAGTAAACATGCCAAAAGTTCCATTTTCACTCTAGGGCAATATATCAGAGCAATTTTGATAATTTATGAATTACTTAATTGTTTTACGTACCAACACTTTTGAAACAGAAAGCGCGGAAGTCACGATGGCCCGGTGGTGGATGTCTTGTGCACGCTACAACCTGGGAGCGCAAAACAGTTGAAAGTGTGAGTGGACCAAAAATAAAGGTTCCTAAAATATCTAAGAATATACTAACCCCCATTGTAAGAATAGTAAAATAAATCTAAATACGTATTCTACATTTAAAGCTTACTAAACTCAAGGCATTATATGTAAATCATATTCGAACTCGATAATTCTCGCATAAAAGCAAAGAAATCAGATACCGTTGAGTAAAACTGAATATCTAAATTATCTTTGAAACATATTAAAATCAACGCAATTACATATTTATAGAAATATATGCAATCGTTTTCAAAAGCAATAAAACTTGCATGAAAACATTGGAATCCAAATTCGCATAAAATCACTGAAATCAAACCTGTATAAAAGCAATGTACTCAAAACTTGAATCAAAACACTGCAATCAATCAAATCTACCACTCGCATGTACCCCTGTAATTCCGTCAATTCCCCTGGCAGGTCTCGGCGACACAAAGTCTATCCGAGCCGCAAACTGGCAGGATACAGGGGACTATAGTCAGCCTGATCCGCTGGCAAGTCTCGATGACACAAAGTCGACTCTAGCCGCTCTGGCAGGATTCAGGGGACCGTAGTCAGCCTGATCCGCAATCATGGCAGGTCTCGGGGACACAAAGTCAGCTGAGCCGCAAATCCTGGCAGGTCTCGGGACACCAAGTCTTCCGAACCGCAAATCCTGGCACTCACGGTCCGAGCGTCCCCGAAACTCGTGAGGCAAATGTCAAGTGCACTGACAGAGCTGTAAATAGACTGGGTGTCCGTAGACATCGGTCCATCTGAGGGTAATCACCAAAAAGAAACGGGTACATGGTGGTTTTAAAATAAATTACTTTAGGAAAGTTTGATAAATAATTGTAATCTAAAATTTTGCTGCTATCTTATCTGATATAAGCCTCAAACTCTGTTTCTATAACTTTATAGCATGTGCAACTAAGCAGCATAGGATTAAGATACTTTACGGCATAAATCATGCTCGGAAAACATTTCATAAAACTTGTTCAAGTTCAAATAATGAAATTTATTCATAGAAACGCATTTATAAAAACTCATTTATATAGAATCATATAAAATCACTTATATAAACTCATTTATATAAAATCATTTATGGAAGAAGTCCATCACTCCTGGTCCAAGCTCGCTAGACCTCCCGAAGGTCTCTCCTGAAGGTCTGCCTGGTCCCGGGTGCCTGGGTAAACCATTAGGAATGCTTAATTAATAACACTGCTCGGTATAACTTTTTAAGTAAAACCCTGACCCCCGACTTCTAGAAGTGCGAGCACTAACTTTAAAATCATTTGCCTGCCCACTTAGGTATTTCAGATATTTACAATCGTCTAAAGAGACTCGAGACTTCACTAAGTGATAAACTTCCACCTTGGTCGAGACTGAACCCCGTGGGGTCCACAACCTCCAATGACCAATCTGAGAATTCCTTTAAGTTCCTCACGTTTAAGGAACCATATCCTGGAAGTTTGGTCTGAAATTGACGATCGGATTGACCACGATCGTGAAATCATACAATTTCCAAACCCTAGCCTCAGGGTTCGCGATTTCGGAGTATCTGGGTCTCCGATTCACAATCCATCGAATCCTACACAATCCTAAAATTATTTGGAACAACATATCCAAAATTGAGCGCGATCCAACGGTTCAGTAATATTGAACCCGGAAATCGCACAATATGAAAAATCCGTTCGGGGCTCAAACGGAATCCAAATTGAGATCCGCGAAATCCTACGCGCTCATGACAACATAAGGATCGCAACAAGACATAGTGCCACTGCACCACCCTCGCCCACGCACCCCAGCACGAGCCGGCAGCGATGGGTGTCTAAAGCGATTTTGGCTCGCCGGAAAAACTTCAAACCACGGCTCCAAACTCCTACCCTAGGTAAAACACCATATTTGGAGCCACTTTTGTTCTTGAACCTACCCCAAAAAGTGATTGGAAGTGGCCGAAAACAGAGGCCGAAAATCGGCTGAAACTTCAAGCTCAAAAATCCAATGGCTACACTACAAATCGATCTAATCCGACCCAACAGGCAGATAGAACAACTCGAGAGGTTCAAGATCCGTACCTAGGTCGATGAAAATGGTGGCCGGAGGAGGGAGATCAGAGGCCTTGAAGTTTTGATGAGTTCCCGTCGTTCTTTCGTAGTTTCCGGCCAGCACAGGTAGGGGACTCGACGGCAGTTCCATCGCACCAGTCCCGTGGCCGGTGGTGCTCTGAGGAGGCCCCAGCGAGCTCTGGAAGGCGGCAGCCCGTTTTCGCGCGAGAGGAGAGAGCTGGCTGGGTTTTATAGATCCAACTTTGAAATATTTACGGTTATGCCACTGAGACTCTTTTGACCATAACTTTCTCGTTACAACTCCGATTCGGGCCCACTACGTGTCTATGAACTCGTTTCACCGTGCTCTACGCAATGGCGCAAGCAGAATTGTCAAATTCCTTCTCGATCAAAAAGTCACCTTTTTTCTTAATAAAATGTTGCGAAGGCAAAATTGTCTTTTCGCAAAATAAAATATTCCTTAATTATGAATTTTTGGTTTGGGATATTACAGCAATCCTCATAGGTCTCAGAGATAACACTTCAATCTGAGCCACAATCCTCGCACCACACGGTTCAGGCGTCCCCGAAACTCGTGGGGCATCATCAAAATAACAAACTGTCTCAAGGCAATTGAGGGGTACCCTCGCGGTGGGTTTGAAAACCATAACTCGTCATTTAGATAAACTTTAAATAGATTGGTTCTCAACTAAACTCAAAATATATACATACCTATATATATATATCATAATATGATAAAAGTCAAAAGCTAAGATTCATCATTTTCAACTACTGAATATATATATATATATATACACACACTAAACACTTGGCTAATTTGTTAACTATCTCGATCTCTGCTTAGCATACCATTCCAATATTATATTTATACTCCTACCACACAATTAACCATATGAACATATATAAACATGTGATAAATAAACAGATAATTAAATACTCATTTCGAAATTACATAAAATCATGAAATTAGAACTATAATTAAACCAAATGAACACTCGCACGCACATGAGCTTTCTAAAGGCTCAAACATATCACATGGAGCTCATCCTCGCTATTTAATCCAAAGTCCTGGCCCTGGGCTCCTAGAAGTGTGTGCATTATATTTGAAGTCATTCTCAAGCCTATATAAGTCTTTCCAATGATTAAAATGGTCTAGAAGTGTCTCAGGACTCAAAAAGCGATATGTCCCTAAAAAGTCAACTCGAGACCCCGTAGGGTCCACGACCTCAAGATTTCGACCCGAGAGTTCCTAGAGGTCTTAACATGCCTAGGACACATGTCCCGAGAGTTTGGTCTCGATCGGACCGTCTAGAAGTGTCTCGAGACTCACGATCGCACGATCGCACGGTTACCGTAAACCTAGCCCTAGGGTTGGCCGATTCCAAATCTGTTGAATCCTACACGATTTGGGAATTGCCTAGATTGACATATACTAGAAGAACTACGATCTAACGGTTCAAATGTATCAAACCCGGAAATCACACAATATGCGAGATCCGATCGGGGCTCAAACGTTATCCAAATTGAGATCCGCGAATTCTTACGCACTCATGACGACACGAGGATTATTCTAGGACTAAGAGTGACCTCACTATGCAGCCAGAAATACTCCAAACTGCCAGCCCAAACTCCTATCTTAGGTATAACACCCTATTTGGAACCACTTTTGTTCTTGGACCTACCTCGAAAAATGACCGGAAGTGGCCGAAATCTCATCCCGAAATCCGGCCAAATTTTGGGTTACAAATCGAGTTGCCTACGCTAGAACTTGATCAAATCCTACTCAACCATCAGCTAGAACACATTGAAAGGATGGAAAAACATACCAAATTCGAAGAAAATGGTGGCCGGAGGTGTCTGAACGAGCTCCACGAAATTCCGTCAAAAACTGTCCAAAACGCCCTGTTTCGTGGAGGTTTTCGACAACCACGACGGCGAATCGAGGCTGAGATAGGCTGGAACTAGAAGAGGGAAGTATGGTGGTTTTGACGGGACTGGTCTTCCTTCGATTGGTGGTCAGAGTTGGGAGATATCACCTTCGGAAGTCAGCTGGTCCAGCTCCAAACTGCAGAAAATTTGGGTTTTTAAAAAAATTGAACTTCAAATTATTTACGGTTATGCCACTAAACTTCTTTTAATTGTCATTTCTTCGTTACAATCCCAATTCGAGTCCACTACGTGTCTACAGACTTGTTTGGACGTGCTCTACGCAACGGTACAATTGGAATTTCCAAATTCCTTCCCAAACTTAAAATGACCTTTTTGCCCCTTATAATATTAAATAATAATTTAATTTCTCAAAAACCTTAATTAATTCAAATCATTTTATTTTAATGTTTATTTCAATTTATTTCCTCTTTTAAATTTATTCTCTCTTACTTTAAATATTTTAGCACTTTTTCGGATTGGGATGTAACAATTTCACCAAAGTCTCCCCGGTCAACAAGTCAACATGTAAACCTATTAAAACATTCCCGGGGTAACATTGTCTTTTTCTTTAATAATTTAGTATTTAATTATTAGTTTAGGACCGTGTCGTTACATATTCTATTTTTCCATAACTCAAATTGTATGAACCTACTGAAATTCATCTCTCTAATTGAATTTTTCTTTGTGTTCTCAGATTGGGAAAACTTGCCTAAGCACCTCTTAGATTTAGTTCTGGAGTTATTAGTAGCACCATTAGACTATTTGCGATTCAGTGTTATTTGTAATTCGTGGCATTCTGTAGCAAAGGACAATGAAAATAAACTCACTAAAATGACAACTCCAATGCGCTTGATCTCTGGTAATGAAGAAGATACATGGTACTCATACAATGTTATGGATGATAAGGTTCTAGATTTGCAAATAAGAATGTCCAAGACGAATATGAGATTTTGTGGTTCTTCAAAAGGATGGCTAGTAGCTGTGGAATAAAATTTTGTAGTAACATTATTGAATCCATTCTCTATGGTTATAGGGAGGGAAAAGAAAGAAAATTCAATCATTTGCCTTCCTCCACTAACACCTCCTGAACGGGGAAAGGAGCATGTGTTAGATTTCTTTACATACATGTTCAAGATCTTTCACACAATCTGAAATACGTGAAGACATAAAGACATACCTGGGGCCATCTTCCTTGAGTATACGACCTTTGAACTCATTCAATCCGTAGCAGCAACAATCCCAGCAAGACCAGGAACGGCTCAAGACTTCTACTCTCTCTCAGAATCTGTTTCATCTCTCTCTTTATGATGAGATTAGGGTTAGAGAACATGTCTGATGAGAGCAGGGCCTTAACCTTATATAAGGCTAGGTCAAGTCGTCTCTACTCATCACCGAGGGCCGACTTGACTAATCTTCCAAGCCCACCAAAACGGTTCACGCAAAAAAGGAAATAAATAGTGCTCATTAATAGGCCTAAAAACCCTTCCTTATTCCACAAGGTTTTGGGCCTCAAAGTATACCTTCATTTAAACTCTTATCAAAACCTGATATAACTTAGTATCTAGTGCATCGATCTAAATAGGAAAACATAATATTCTCCCACTAGATCATGCACTAGAGCACTAAGCTTCCATATTCCAAAAGGTTTGATAATCTTTATTGGCCATGAGTTTAAAACTGTTAACTCCTTCCCCTCAAGCTACAGTGAAAGTGATTAGACAAAACGAACTATTGACAAGTACTACTCTCTTTATTAAAAACTGGCCATTTATAATCACATAATGCAATCTCAAAACACATGAAGCACCTACAAACGTGAACCTTAATATGTACTGATCCATAATGTGAATCTTTATGTTTTTCAGTACATGTACCACTTTATGACTTAGCAAGAGTCAATCCGCAATGTTATTAAAACTATAGTATCTCAAAGAGACCATAAACTCACATACATAAACAAAATTGCACAATAAGTTGAAACAGCTAAATAGTCAAAACGGTAGAATTTATTCAACAATAAATAAAACTGTCAACCAAATTAACATCCAAAAATACAAATCCCTCAATCCAGAAAATAGCTAAATGAACAAACTAGTAAAATATCAAAACGGGAACAAGACTCCCACTAGATTGTAGAATCAAAGCTAGGAAATAATCTCATGCTCTCAACATATCTCAGAAAAGCTTCTGAATGCAAAAACTTTGTGAATGGATATGCAATCATATCTTAAATTATGATATGATCAAACCTGACTAGTTTATCCTCTACCTTCTCCCGTACTATTATATCTTTTCTGTCAATATGCTGAAGTCCAAACGACATCTTGTTGTTCATGAAGTGAAAAACAGCCGCAATGTTATCATTATATATCTGTATTGATATAGAAATTGAGTCCACTACCTTTAATAAAATTCCTTAGCCGTACTGCATGAGAAGTGGCTTCATAGCAAGCTATGTATTCGGAAAACATGATTGAACTAGAAACACCAGATTGTTTAGCACTCTTCCAAGCAATAGCTGCTCTTCCCATCTTGAAAAGAAAACCTGAAGTAGAGTTGTAATCATCCTCTGCTTTTCCAAGATTTGCATCAGCATAACCAACAAGCTCTAAATTCTCTGTGCGTCTGTAAATCAACATATAAGCCTTTGTTCTCCGTAGGTACCTCAAAATCTTCTTCTTCTTTATTCTTGGGGCAATGCTCATCCTCTAAATCTCTATTAGCTAACGGAACTTTTTGCCCAGAACATATACTCATGTCAAAACGCTTGAGTATCCTTTCAATATATGTTTTCTGCGACATGCTTAGGAGATCGAGCTTAATTTCTTTGAATTTCAATGCCTAACACAAAAAGGCTTCTCCCAAATCCTTCATCTCAAAATTCATTGAAAATAGCTCCTCTGCTTTTCCAAGATTTGCATCAGCATAACCAACAAGCTCTAAATTCTCTGTGCGTCTGTAAATCAACATATAAGCCTTTGTTCTCCGTAGGTACCTCAAAATCTTCTTCTTCTTTATTCTTGGGGCAATGCTTATTCTCTAGATCTCTATTAGGTAACAGAACTTTTTGTCCAGAACATATACTCATGCCAAAACGCTTGAGTATCCTTTCAATATATGTTTTCTGCGATATGCTTAGGAGATCGAGCTTAATTTCTTTGAATTTCAATGCCTAACACAAAAAGGCTTCTCCCAAATCCTTATCTCAAAATTCATTGAAAATAGCTCCTTAGTCTCTTTCAGTAAATTGTGGTCATTTGTAATCAAAAGTATATCGTCAACATATAGCACTAGAAAAATAAATTGGCTTTCACACTTCTTCAGATAAATGTATTGATCGGCTATGTTCTCTTCGAAACCATAAGATCAAACAGTTTGATGGAATTTGAAATACCACCCTCTACGTGCTTGCTTTAGTCCATAAATTGCCTTCCCAAGTTTGCAAACCATATACTCTTTTTCCTACTTTGCAAACCCTTCGAGTTGCCTCATAAAATTTTCTTCATCGAGTTCACCATTCAGGAAATTAATTTTTACATCCATTTGATGTAAAAGTACGTTATAATGCGCCACCAAAACCATAATGATGCGGAAAGAATCTTTGGCGGAAACTAGAGAAGACGTCTCAGTGTAGTCAATTCCCTCCCTTTGGGTGAATCCTTTTGCTACCAATCTAGCCTTAAATCTTTCGATTCTTCCATTCTTATCCTTTTTTGTTTTAAATATTCATTTCGAGCCTACCAATTTCTGGCTCTTATGATATTCAACTAATTCTCATACTTGATTATTCTTCATGCTTCCGAGTTCATTCAACATTGCTTTCCTCCATTTGTCTGCATTATGACTCTCTATAGCTTCTTTAAAATTTGTTGGATCAGCCTCATCTCCAATGTCAAAATCTGCTTCTTGTAATTACAATAATTTAAATTTGCTGTGGATCTTCTTGGTCTGTCAGATCTCCTCGGTTGCACTGGTTCTTGTGGATTATCTAGCTTAGGATTCTCGACAGCTTGTTCTTGTTGATCAACTAGTTCTTCAAACTGAGGTGGTTCCAATACAATTTCACTTAAAGAAATCAAGGGTGTAACATCATGTTCATCATTCTTGATCACAGCTACATCATCTTCTTTTTCGAAAATAAAATCTTCATTTCCAGTGGCATTCTCCTCATACTCTATAAACTTTGCACAGCCAGTCTCAGCAATTCGAGCGCCATAAGTTGGATAGTAAAATCTAAAACCCTTTGACCTTGTTGGATAACCTATAAAATGACAACTAATCGTTTTAAGATTGTGCTTCTTCTCTTGAAGGTTATAGATTCTAGCTTCAGCCTTGCAATCCCATACATGAAGATGTCGCATGTTAGGCTTTCTGGAAGTCCAAATTTTGAAAAAATGTCTTAGGTACGGAGTTACTAGGCACTCTATAGTTTGTTGTTTTGGTCGCCTCTCTCAAAAAGCGTAGGCAAATTAGTTTTGGAAATCTTGCTAAGAATTATGTCCTTCAAAGTTCGATTTCTTCTCTCAGCCACATCATTCTGTTGCAGAATTCATGGCGTTGTGTACTGAACAGTGATTCCATTTTCTTGTAGATACCTAGTAAAAAGGTCTAGTATGTTTTCCTCATTCATCAAACATCTATAATATTCACCCATTATGTCCGACCTCACAATTTTGATCTTTTTCTCAAGTTGTCTTTCTACTTCAGTTTGAAATTTTTTGAGATAGAGATAGAGAAAAAGTTGTCTTGTTATGAGATAGAGACAACAAAAACGCGAATGATCATCTATAAAGGTGATGAAATAGCAATTTCCATCAATTGTCTAATGAGGAAATGGTCCACTAATGTTTGTATGGATGATTTCTAAAATATCACAACTTCACCTTTTCTTTTAGTCTTAGTGAGTTTTTCTTTAACATATTCAATACAAATTTCGTCATCATCGAAAGTCATTAATGGCAAGATTTGTTCCTTAACAAGAATTTTCATTCTTTCTTTTGAAATGTGCCCTAAACATCCATGCCATAACCTAGTGGATGTTCTTACACTTATCATCCTTTTCTCACTCGATTCAGCTATTAAAACTTCACAATCTTTATTGTAATTGAGACAATATAATCCATCCTTCCATCATCTTCTGCGGGGACGTCTATGGTTTGGTCCGAACCAATTTTTTCTGCGAGATCTGCGCCTAAACCACATTATATGCAACATACAATGGGTTCTCCTCTGGTGGACACCACTATCCCTCCCCCGCCACCCCAACCCAATGAACAAAACATCGTCCACAGAACTTTGGTTTTGAGATCGCCCGTGCCAAGCCTACTGCTCCTAACTTCGATGGTCGTGGGGATCCTACTCTCTTTGTTGATTGGATATTGGCTATGAAAGAGTATTTTGAATGGTATGATATGTTCGATACACAACAGATCTGGTTTGCCAAATTCAAACTAGTAGGAGCCGCAAAGCAATATTGGAGGCTACCGAGCACCATCTTTAACAACTCGGACAAAACCCTGTGATTTTATGGGATGAGATGAAATTGAAACTCCGAGAACTATACCTTACATCTTTTTATCGTCACCAATTGTTAGATCAATTATGGACTTTTTCCCAGGGCACTTCAATAGTCCAAGACTATTATTCCCGCTTTGTGGAGCACCAATTGCGTTATGCTCTGCAGCAAGAGCTCGTCGTTACAGTTTCTCGTTTTATTCATGGCCTTATGGATGATCACAAACACGAGGTAAGTAGGTCACGTCCGGATGTGTTGGAGGACACTTATTGCCAAGCCTTGGATGCTGAGACATATTTGCCGCCACAACATTCAGGATATCCTGCACCACCACCTAACAAAGGACCGACTATTTCAACTAATGCTCGCATTGAATGTTTCAATTCGAACTTTAACTATCAACGCTCCCGCTAGTTAGCTTTATGAGATTGTGGAGCCTCTCGAAGGTGTCTATGATCCATATATCGATGATTGTTGACCTTCGTCCCCTATTATTCATACTTGCAATTGGCGTTATCATCATTAACTTATATTTTGTGGTTGTTTACTCATCGGAGTCAAGTTCTTTTTTCAGGGAGAGACTAATGCAGGACGCATAAGACCTAAATTTATAAGTTTCCTAATGTACTTGTTAGTTTCCTAGATTTCCCAATTTTAGTAGGATTTCAACATTTCTAGATTTCCAGATTTCTAGTTTTAAGTTTCATATGTAATAATAGCATAACACTAACATAACGTAAATTGAAACATCTCTTCTGAAAATTCACCAGTAACCTTAATACAGCATATGGGATACAAACAAGAACTAATTGGGGCACCTAGGAGGATAGGAAGCTAATTACCCAAAACGAAAAGGTTACCCAAAAATTGAAGCAGCTCATCTTCGCTTGCAACACCAAATCTAAAAGTTGTTATATAGAGGCTTTGAGACTCACAATCAGAAAATCAGAAAGAACACACAATTTAAGCATGCCTCGTGTCACGGGATGAGCCAGTGGCATCGCTTGGCAAAAGTGATACACACATTTTGCTCACTCTAAACACGTCTTGTGAGGCCTAGGATCCCTTCGGATCTCACTGATCTTCATGATATTCATGACTCTCACAACTTCGCGAGAGGTTCACCATCAAGTGTCGTCTCTCATAAGAGCCATGCCTCATAGCTAGACAACGAGTCACACTACCTTGTGACAATACAATCATCCCGTATCTAGCAACGAACCCTTGATGTCCATACATCAAGCTTTGCATAAGACACGTCAAGTGTATTGACCACGTCGCATGTCCCTACTTGTGGCTCGCTCTTATCCAAGTCAAGACATAGTGATCCAACACATTATCATTTTATCCACACTTCTGTTCGTCATTCTATTAGCAACCAAGATAGCTCACATCCTCAAGCTATACACGCAAGCTGTCACACTTGCATGTCGCCCAAGCCTTGGCGACATATGTATTCCGAATGTCCCACATAATCATTTATGCATTGCATATTAGACAGGCATACCGACATGCCGAGTATCTTCCTTTCAAATTAGACAAGGCCTAACCCTAAGCCAAGTCCATCGAGTATTGTCAAATGTCTCGCTTGCTAACGGCATAGCGAATGCCATATGTTGACCTCACTCTTCACAACCATCCGCAATATGAATGGCCCCTTGTGTTCTTACTGTCCTCGGGAAGTCCATTTCCTTGGAGACATAAATTGTCCTTCAACAATTCCATGCCCGCCCTTATCACTACCTCCAATGTCGTAAGGATGCTCGCTTAGTACCACAAGGGTGTAAGCACTAGGGGTGGTAGAGAGCGTGACACCATGTCACCCCTATATAGCAATTTATGCAATTAGCATTCTATCCGGAGGAAACATCACCTATACACAAGGAGACATAATTGGGCATAACTAATTCGTACCAACTTCGAATGGCAAACCATTAGTTGTGTTGAACATATCTCAACATCATAAATGTCTCAGTATTCTTAGCTTCCTCATATTTCTCCCATAACTTTTCAAAATACCTAAAATACCCTTCACGAGTTCAACCCGGCCAACACAAACCATTCTAGGTCTTAAGTCCTCGCCCTTCCACACTTAGACTACCTTATAAGTGCATAAATGTCCCAATGGAGTCACGACAGTACTCGTTTATTTGCAATCCGTGACATTCTCCCCCACTGATAATGTTGACGTCCTCGTCGACATGCCCACTGCACTACAGCATATGAAGTCATAAGAGCACTCACTTATGTGCGATCTGTGACATTCATCCTCACTGATAGTGGCGACATCCTCGTTGACATGCCCATTGCATTGTCACATAACAACACTATATGGGAATATTCTATTCTCCTCGCTCCATGGACCACAATGCACCATTGTGTTCACCTTTTTAACTTCTCTCGAAGTTCCACGTATTTTTCCTCTTTGGGCTGAGACCTTTGTCTCTTGTCGCACTTAACCATCGAACAAACACGTAGCTCGCTGGTCAGATACTTCTACATTTTCCACATTGAAAGAGATGCACCCAGCCTGGGTGTGACTTGTAACCCAACCACATGTCTTCCATGGCACCTCCATTTGTTTATGCATCTGCACGGCCATACCTTCATGTCATTCATGGGTTTCCCTAACTTATCTCATCGACACACTCTCTCATCCACGTACGTCCAAAGTAAAGTTGCACAACACTTAGGCCATCACAGTTCACCAAAGTTAAACATAATCCCTACTACGAGTAGAACCAGCTAACTACCAACACCCAAACTCGGACTCGGCAGAAGTAAGATGTCAACACCCAAATTACTTCAACTTTGTCTGCCATCAAGTGTGGACACACTCTATGTCCTTGAAAACCATGCTCACGAGTAAGACTCCAAGATCCACTTTTGGAATAATCCTTCGTTCCGAATATCAGTTAGCAACCTTATGTCAAACATTATGCCCCACCCACACGTTCTCCACAATTGTAAGAGCAACCACTTAAGTAACTCCTTCATTAAAGCCTAGCCTGTCAACGACTTACTCCGTCAATGGAGCCTAGCCCATCAGCGACTTACTTCCCTTGAAGACTGCACATGGGATACAAACAAGGATACAATTTTGAACAGTAACGAGAATCCATAGAAAAGGAAAAGGCTGCAAGAACTATGTAATAATGGCATAACATTACCATAACGAAAATTGAAACATCTCCTCTTACAATTCACCAGCAACCTTAAAACAACATATTGGATAAAAACTAGAACTAATTGGGGCACCTAGGAGGAGAGGGAGCTAATTACTCGAAATGAAAAGGTTACCCAAAAATTGAAGCAGCTTCTCTTCACTTTGCAACACCAAATTTGAAAGTTGTTTGCAATGGCGAGGCGAGGCCACATTCAATAGAGAGAGCGAGAGAGAGAGAGAGAGAGAGAGAGGTTTGAAGACTGAAAATCTAAAAACCAGAAAGAACACATACTTTAAGCGTGCCTTGACAGGGTTGCGGAAAAAGACTAAAAAGCTCCCATTGTGAAAAATAAATAAATCATTTTAAAATACTAACAAAAATCTAAAGAGAGCGAATGCCAAACGATGACGTAGAGAGAGACGAGAAAGAGATAGCTCATTCTCTATGTTTTAGCGCTTTGTAAACAGAGTAGAAACTCACATCACACTAGGAAGAACAAACAAATGAACTAATGCAATTAGACATTAACTATATAAAGAGCTCTGAGCTCTCTCTCATTTCCAGTTCTCTTACTCACAAAGACAGAGATAGAATGTGAGAGCGAGTTAGAGATAGAGGGAAGGCGAGAGCGAGTTAGAAAGCGAGCTAGAAAGCGAGCAAGCTAGTGAGAGAGCGAGAGCGTAAATAGATGGAGTCGATTTCAAGATAACTATATGAAATTAATTAGTACTCACTCGCTGAATTTCAATTTATTGCATCGTTTAACTATTGCATGTCAAATAATTTTTGAATTAATGGATCTTGAACTAGCTAATTTTCAATGTCTGATTTCTAGAGCTTTCAATTTTTAGTTTGAGAGGTGAGTGATAGAGAGCAAAGTAGTTATCTTTTCTAGCGGTTATTTTATGAATTTGATTGAATTTACTTTATCTTAATTTCAGTTTCCATAATTTCAAGAGCATTATATGCAATTCCACCCGGAGATAGAAACTTCTTCTCAGAATGAGAAGGGAAAGAAGAAAGCTGATAAAGAGAAGGCTTGCAATTTGTGCATAAAGAAGTTTACCTCCGTTACTGATTTGTTCAACCATCAAAAGTATCATCTGGGTCGATTTCAAGCAGTGTGCACGATGCCTAAATGCAAGAAGAAGTTTACTACTTCAAAAGGTGCAAATGGGCTACTCTCCCTTTGCTGTGCTTGGTGTTGATTCATTTTGAGTAAATTTCTTTAATTTGTGTTAATTGATGTGTGTTTAGTCTAGTCTTCATCTTCTTGTTGTTTGTTTGGATATTACTGAGAGAACACAAATGCAACAATTGTTTACTAAGTTTTCCAAATACAATTATATTGAGTAGCATAGGAAATTTGGTGATATTGTAACTAACTTGTTTTGGGCAAACCTCACTATAATATTGGGATTTTGCGTGCATTTCCACATGTACTTCTCATGGATTGCACTTATAAAACTAATATGTATTGTTTCCCACTATTGCAAGTTATGAGGGTGACATATACTAATATGACATTCTCTGTTGCGTATGTATATATGAACGTCAGACAATTACACATGAGCTTTGTCATTTGTAGGTTAATTCGTTGATTTTCAACTGGAGATGGAGAACCAAGAGCTTTTCGTGAATGCAAATGCCTGGGCAAAATGTGAAGATTCGGTCACATTTCGAAATGCAACTCAGAAACAAGAGCATTATATGCAATTCCACCCAGAGATACAAACTCTTTCTAAGAATGATAAAGGAATGAAGAAAGCTGATAAAGAGAAGGCATGCAATTTGTGTACAAAGAAGTTTACCTTTGTTACTGATTTGTTCAACCACCAAAAGTATCATCGGTGTCGATTTCACGCGGTGTGTACGAAGCCTAAATGCAAGAAGAAGTTTACTATTTAAGTGATTATCAGAATCACTTGAAAGGATGCAAATAGGCTGCTCTCCTTTTGATGTGCTTGATGTTGATTCATTCTGACAAAATAGCTTTAATTTTTGTTGATGTGTGTTTAGTCTAGTCTTCATCTTCTTGATGTTTGTTTGGATATTGCTGGGAGAACACAAATGCAGCAATTACTTACTAAGTTATCCAAATACAATTATATTGAGTGGCATAGGAAATCTGGTGATGTTGTAACTTACTTGTTTTGGACAAACCTCACTAATATTGAGATTTTGCGTGCATTTCCACCTTCATTTATCATGGATTCACTTATAAGACAAATATGTATCGTTTCCCACTATTGCAAATTATGATGGTGACATCCACTAAGATGACATTCTCTATTGCCTATGTATATATGAATGTCAAGAAGAAAGACAATTACACATGAGCTTTGTCATTTGTAGGTTAATTTGTTGATTTTCAACTGGAGATGGAGAACCAAGAGCTTTTCGTGAATGCAAATACCTGGGCAGAATGTGAAGGTTCGGTCACATTTTGAAATGCAATTCAGAAACAAGGGCATTATATGCAATTCCACCCGGAGATACAAACTTCTTATAAGAATGAGAAAGGAACGAAGAAAGCTGATAAAGGGAAGCCTTGTAATTTGTGCACAAAGAAGTTTACCTCCATTACTGATTTGTTCAAAAACCAGAAGTATCATCGGGGTCGATTTCATGCGGTGTGCACGAAGCCAAAATGCAAGAAGAAGTTTATTACTGAAGTGATTATCAGAATCACTTGAAATGGTGCAAACAGGCTGCTTTCCGTTTGATGTGCTTGCTGTTGATTCATTCTAACTAAACTGCTTTAATTTGTGTTAATTGATGTGTGTTTAGTCTAGTCTTCATCTTCTTGTTGTTTGTTTGGATATTACTGGGAGAACACAAATGCAACAATTGCTTACTAAGTTATCCAAATACAATTATATTGAGTGGCATAGGAAATTTGGTGATGTTGTAACTTACTTGTTTGGGACAAACCTTACTAATATTGAGATTTTTCGTGCATTTCCACTTGTACTTATCATGGATTGCACTTATAAGACTAATATGTATCGTTTCGTACTATTGGAAATTATGAGGGTGACATCTACTAATATGACATTCTCTGTTGCCTAGGTATATATGAATTTCAAGAAGGAAGACAATTGCACATGAGGTTTGACTACATTGAGGAATTTGTTGGATGATAATTTTCTTTTTGATGTTATTTCCACCGATCAAGAGTTAACACTCATAAATTCTATTACATCTATATTTCCGAAAGCACGACATTTATTATGTAAATGTCATATTAACAAAGGAGTGTTGGTAAACTGCAAGAAGTTATTTGGGACCCTCAAACAAAGGAAGCAATTTAATGAGGATTAGAATAGTTTGGTTGGTTCAGAAACGGAGGAGGAATATTGGCGTTGTTTGCGATAGATTGAGTCTAAGTTCAGTGAATTTCAAAAAGCTCTTGAATACATACATGACAATTAGTTAAATCCATTTAAGGATAGGTTTATGGCCGCATGGACAAACGCTTGTATTCATCTTGGATCGACGACCTCAAATAGGTAGGTATTTTAGCCATTATTGATATGTTAATTTGAAAATTTATTTTGCTTCCGGAAAATTTATTATTGTTACCAACAAAGTTGAAAGTGCACATGCAAAGTTGAAGCGACAACTCCGCTCGAGTCAACTTAACTTTGAGAGATCATAGGTAACTATTCACTCGTTGTTAGAGCTGCAGCACACAGAGAATAATGCATCTTTTGAAAAGAGTCGATGCTTTATTCAACATAGGTTCAGGCATCCAGAGTTGAGCGAGTTAGTAGGATTTGTTTCTATAAAGGCTTTGAGTGTGCGAGTCAGAAATGTAAATTAAGTTTACTTATTGCATGTACATATATGGTCTACATAGTTAACATTGTAATTTATTTGCAAACAGGTTAGAGATAGATGGGGTGGATGCTTTATCATGTGGTTGTGCTATTCATCGAACCCACCAATTACCATGTGCACATGAAATTGCGGAGTATAGAGATTGTGGTGTACCAATCCCACTTGATGTCGCGGATACACATTGTAAGAAATTAGATCTCATAAATATAGGAAACAGTAGTCATGACACAACTTCACCAGGAAAGTCACAGTTACAAAGATTCAATATGTGGTATGAACAACAAGATGATGAAAAGAAGAGACAAGTTCAAATGAAACTGGATGAGCTAATGAACCCTAGTTCCACTACCCTTGTTGAAACAAAATAGAAGTTGAAGACCAAAGGGAGATATTTTGGTGATGGATTTGTACCATTCTTTTTTGGATGACCATGCCTAATATGAGGCATATTATTGCCACATGTTATAATGTGGTTTTAATCATTCTAAGCATGCATCAATGCCTTACATTTCTTCCTTTCTTAGTTCAATCAAGCGAAACCAAGCTACGTGAAATTGCCATTGGTTTTGTCGATGATGATCATTATGTCCAAGTATGAATTTATTTGTTTACGCTACATAGTTTAATTTTATATTCTATGCATATATTAATGAATTCTTGTTTTGTAGGTTCATTTGCCTCCATATCATCATATTCCATCAGTTTCTAGAATGGCATGAACAAAGTTCCATATGTAATGTAACACATTTGTACTCAAGGTGCCAAGCGTGTGTGGATGCATTTCAAAAACTTTCGGGAGTGGAGAATGTAGCTACTACAGATACGGTCATCCTAATGACTAACGAAAATGCACTCACTATAGATTTGAGATTACAAATCTAATAAATCTATGTATTTTCTTATATTCCTTTTTTTAGAGGGACAGACTTCATAAGTTCCATGAGTTCTAATACAAATATGCAATAACTAATCAAAACAACAAAGGTTCCACGAATTATAATAAATGCATGCTAGCAAGTCAGTTAATTAACCGTGACGATGTTGATATGTCATGGTATACCATATGTTGGTACCCTCTAAAATCTGCTGCAAGGTCTCAGCTACTTGATAAACTTGGGAAGGTTGTGTACACAATGCAACTATTTCCCTTAATGCCATGAGCGGCCTAGTAAAGGAAAATATACGCTCATCAAGCTCCAGTAATGAATTGGAGTAGCAACTACTGTAATGACCCAAAACAAAAAATCATATTTAATTAGTAATTTATTTTGAGGAAAGACGATTTTGCCCTTGTAATATTTTATTAACGACAAGTTGACTTTTTGACCGGAAAGGAATTTGACAATTCTATAGACATCGTTGCGTAGAGCACGATGAAACAAGTTTATAGACACGTAGTGGGCTTGAATCGGAGTTGTAACGAAGAAGTTACAATCAAAACATCGACAATGGCAAAACCTTCAATATTTCGAAGTTGGTTATTAGAAAACCAGATTTTTCTTCTCTCTCTCTCTCTCTCTCTCTCTCTCTCTCTCTCTCTCTCCTGTACGCGCCTCCCTCCCCTCCCGCATACACAGCGGCGACGGTTTTACCGTCGCCACTACTTGCTCCGGCCACCGTTTGCGGTGGTACCGGTCCCAAAAGGACCGCCAGCTCCTCCTCCTTCCATCCCGTTTCATCCCCGACACCGGCAGCTGCCATGATCACCGAAAATTGCAGAAAAACGGCCGTTTTTACTCAGAATTTTCAGAGCTCGTTCCGGCGATTCTGGCTACCAAATCTTGCGATCTAGGTATGTTTTCTCATCCTTTTAATGTGTTCTAACTGATGGATGGGTAGGATTTCATTAATTTTGAGGGTTGATGGTTCAATTTTCAAATTGGAAATCGGCCAATTTTTGAGTCGCTTTTCTGGCCACTTCCGGCCAGTTTTTGGAGTAAGTCCAAGAACAAACATCGTTCCAAATATGGTGTTATACCTAGGGTAGGAGTTTGGAGCCGTAGTTTTGAGTTTTTCCAGCGATGCGTAATCGCTTTGGACACTCATCGCTGTCGGCGCGTGTGGCGGCTCGTGGGCGAGCGTAGTGCAGTGGCACTGAGTCTTGATGCGATCCTTAGGTTGTCACGAGTGCGTAGGAATTTGCGGATCTCAATGTGGATACCGTTTGAGCCTCGAACGGATTTTTCATATTGTGCGATTTCCAGGTTCAATACTGTTGAGCTGTTGGATCGTACTCAATTTCAGATATGTTATTCTAGATAATTCCATAATTGTGTAGGATTCAACGGATTGTGAATCGGAGTCCCTGATACTCCGAAATCGCGAACCCTAGGGCTAGGGTTTAGAAATTTTGCAATTACACGATCGTGGTCAATCCGACTGTCCAATTCAGACCAGACTAGCAGGACATGACTATGTAAATGTGAGGAACCTATAGAAACTCCGAGATTGACAATTGGAGGTCGTGGACCCCACGAGGTTCGGTATTGACCAATATGGCAGTTTATCACTTAGTGAAGTCTCAGGTCTTTTAAGACAGTTCTAACCATATGAAATGCTTAAGTGGGCATAAGAATGATTTTAATGTTAGTGCACGCACTTCTAGGAGCCGGGAGGTCAGGGTTTTAATTAAATACTTATACCGAGCAGTTTTATTAAGTAAATATTCATGGTGGTTTAACCAGGCACCCGGGCCAGGCAGACCCGCAGGAGGGACCTTCAGGAGGTCTAGCTAGCTCAGACCAGGAGTGAGTGGACTTTTCTTTTATAAATGATTTTATGCAAATAAATTTCATTATTTGATCTTAAATAAGTTTTATTGATTGTAGTTTTCCTAGCATGTTTTGTTGAAGTTAAATATCTTTATTTATATGTTGCCCAGTTAAAATGCTAAAAAGATATGGAAAGTAAAGATTGAGACATTTATCAGATAAAATGGCAGCAGAGTTCTAGACTTAATAAGAAATTCAGTTATTCATCAAATCTTTTAGAAATTTTATATTTTCTCAGAAATTTTATATTTTCTTAAGCCACCTTATGTACCCAGTTATAGAAACAGTTTGCCTTCAGGATATGACGATGTCCACGGACATCCAGTTTGCCTTCAGTTTTGTCAGTGCACTTGACATTTGCCTCACGAGTTTCGGGGACGCCCGGACCGTGAGAGCCAGGAATGCGGATCAAGCTGACTACGGTCCCCTGAATCCTGCCAGTTTGCGGCTCGGGTTGACTTTGTGTCACCGAGACCTGCCAGGGGAATTGACCGATTATCAGGAATTGACGAAATTAAAGGGGTACACCTAGGTGGTAGTTTTAAATTGATAACAGTGCTTTTAAGAAAGTTTTAGTGACCTTGAATATGATTGTATATACTTATATAAATATGTGAATGCATTGATTTTAATACGAATATAGTGAAGAGGAAAATTTAGTTTTTACATAACTGTTTTTTTACAGTAGGAATAGTATGTTCTTATGCTATTTTCTAGACCTTTATTTCTGTCTACTCACATTTTTGAATGTTTTGCGCCCCCAGGCAGTAAAAGTGCACAGGAATCCACCACCGGGCCGTTTCTCACCTTCCGCGCCGTTTCGTGATGTAGGATTTTGTTTTATAAAAAGATTAACTCATTTGTATATTCTTAGTAGCTGCTCTGATATTTGGCCGTAGATGGAGAACAGAACTGTTGGATAGTTTGTTTACGTATACTGGCAGTTTGTTGTATAAATGTACATGCTCGTTTTGACAGGTGTAATTTTGGGATTGAACAAATTACAGGGGAGACTCTGCCAAATTTTGGGTAGAAGTCAAGGCTAATTTAAAATTAAGTCTGTGACTAGAAGGGTAAATTGGTCATTTGTGCAGGACATTCGCCAAGTGTCGGACACGCACAGGATCCGACTCGAATTCCAAAGCGAAATTTGGATCGGGTCCTGTCAACTACATCTTCAACCTCTCTGTCAACATTACTATCATGAATAAGAGCTACATCTTCAACCTTTGTAGTATCCTTAAAGTGATCTTGGGAGCCGCTCTCTGTCACCTCGTTGAGGTTGTGGGGCCTTGTCTATCAAGTCGAGATGATGAAGCCTCAGTAGTACTTCTGCCAATCCTCTTCACACCTAAAAAACAATATTAAGTACAAACTCAGGAACGGATTCGGTAGACAACCACTAGAAAATGAAAACACTGAAAAATGAAAATACATTGAGTGGACTGTCTATGGTAAATGGAACTTCACATGGCTTCTCTGATCCCAACTAGATGGAATCGCGGTAAAGGGTTCTCAGGGAGCCTTTATAGAAATTAATTTAATTAAAATTCTTGAATATTGTATGATTGTTTAAAATTGCTAAATAATGATATTATTGATATTATTTTATTAATGTAGGCATATTATGACTTGAGATTCGAGTTGGTTGAGAAATTAGGAATGAAAATTAGGATGATGGGAAGGATCCTTTGTGTAGTTGAATCTGAAAGCAGTTATGTTGATGATTAACTGTAAAAACTATTGTAACCAATAGAAATAGAATGATAACTTTCCGAGATAAAGAAAAAGGCATTCTATCAGTGTCATTCTAATGAAAATATATGGTTGTGAAGATGCTTTTTATTTATTTATACGTAACTCATTTCTTTTTCTTTTTTTAATGATATGGGATCTCCTTTGTTTATAAATTTTGTGAGGTATAATGGGAAAAAATACGGGTTTTTGATATGTTAGTCCTTCATAAATTAGAATACCACCTCTAACCCAAGAGTTAAATTCCTTCAAAATCAAGAATTTGTGGGCCCTACTTGCATTTTCATTCCTTTATGTGAAGTAAAACATCAGTATTTGTAATCAAAATCCAACGCCTTATTTTGATTCCAATCATATTTGTTTCCCATCAATGGGCATGGGAAGAAATTGGTTCCAATTTCCGACTTTCCCCATATTTACTGATACATAAGGAATGGACAAACATGTGGGTCCCACCTTAAAATCTGTAATCACATACCTTCAAAATCATAAATCAAATTAACTAGTGGGGGTGCCATTCATGTTCTCCCAAAAATAACCTTAGAATTTTAGAATTTCATTCATATGCTGATTTCATGTAGTTAGTATATAACTTAATGGGAATGACGTCTTCCCACACCAATTTTTTACTTCCCTCATTCCTCAATTCCCTGATTTCTTACTTCACTCATTTATGATAAGTAAACATTGCATTTTTTATTTATTAAAAAAAAATGCATAAGTTTCTACCATCATACGTAATATATATATATATATATATATAGCAAAAGACAGAGGATGATGGAACATTCAAAATACTAAAAATTGCTCTTGGTTAAGAAATTTATTTAGCATTTAAAATTTTCATTAACTAAGGATAATGTAGTAAATTAACATTTTTCATATTAAAAAATTCAAAATAATAGCCAAAATAAGTACATGAATCATATTTTTATGGGACACAATATCTATTTCTTTTATATATATAAATTATATTTCTTAGTTCTTAATTCTTAATTCTTATACCATATTTACTGACTATATCCCATATAGGTGGATCTTGTTAGTATGAAACTATGTTGGCATTTTCTAGAACTTAGTATAGGTTTAGAAGTCTCATTTAGTTGTAGGGTTGAAGCAAAATTGATGTCTTTATCCAGAAACTACAAGATTGAAACAGCTCAATAATTCTCGAATACCAGAACTATGACTTAACATGTATGAGAAACATGATCGAAATGGTAAGACATGTCATTTTTCATGCACTCATGATAGGAACGTTCTTTGGAATCTAATATGTTATTATTTCCTTGATCTTCCTTGATTTTAATCCATTAGAATCCCCTTATGAATGCATCTCATGTAGGCATATTTTTCAATATATTTTGTTTATTCCTTCTTTCCTTATATTACTAAATTCATACTTGGCATAAGGCGGGTCGCTCTCTCAAACGAGAGGAGAGTTGAGCAAAAATATTAGGGTTAGGTTTTCTTCTTCTTTTGTCAGTTCGTTGTCATCACATCTCAATCGGAATCCAAGGTGTTGATATATTCCCTCTCCAGTGGTCATCGTTGTCTCTTCCTCTTCCTCCACATCTTGTCCAATTCAGTTTTGGTTAATGATAGCCTTGGTTCACTAGGAGACTTAGGGTGTAACGGTTCCGTAGTTCTATGCCCTAGAATTGTCGCCTCAATCGTGTTGTGTCAATCACCATTCATCCTCTTAGTGCAATTATGGTTTGTCGGTTGTGGGTTCTTGTGTAATTGTGTGGCTGGCTTACATCAGTGGCTTCTGCGCATGTGTCTCCTTCTTGGTGTAGTGGGTATTCTTCATGTCTTAATATCCCGTTGCATCTCCTTTTCGGTTCGCGATCAGGATGTGGTCAATGAGGACATGGAGAGCTCATTTGGCAGTTGCTTGGTTCTTATGCCAAGGGAACATGCTAATGTGGTTATTAGTTCTTCAACAGTCTCTGATAGTTTTATTGGCTTTACTTATAGCCTTGTGGCTAAAGTGTTTATGGATCAAATTGTCAACCTTGATGGCTTTATCAAAACCATGCCTCAATCAAGGAACTAGATTCTAACAGGTTATGGGTGTGCTTTATTAGTGCTCGAGATAAGAAAAGTGTTCTTAACATAGAACCCTGGCCATATCGGTGTTCCTTGATTTTTCTAGCTAAGATCCCGGATGATGGTAGTATGCACTCTATGCCATTGACGTATGGAAATTTCTGGATACATTTACGTGGTGTACCTAGTTTTTGTACAATTGTAGTAGTTGTTCAGGCCATCGATGCCATATTTGGGGACCTTTCTTTAGGGATAACCGAGATGGCACTAATTGTGTAAGCCACTTTATTTGCATTCGTGTGTGGTTTGATCTCACCCTACCCCTTATTCGTTGGACACCAATTATCTTTCTAGAGGTTGGGGAGAAATTGGTGGAGTTCAATATGCTTACCTTCCTGAATATTACTTTGCCTGCGGAAGAATTGGCCATTCTTCTCAAGTGTGTATTAAGAAATATGAAACCACCCATGGGGCGATTTCCCTTTCTTATAGGGCACTAGTAATTCTCCATGCTATGAGGGTCTCTGGAACAAAGATGGGTCGGGGGATTGGGGTAGTTTTGATAATCGATCTTGGCGATCTAGTTCCCGAGGCAAGAATGAGCTTCAGCTTTCTGTCTCCAATTCAACCCTGCCACGCCGTTACCAAGTGTTGAAGGCCGTATATACTCTATTTCAACAGAGTGGGCTATCTAATAATGGTGTTCACTCCTTAGTACCACCTCCACCGGTCTAGTCGGGTCTGTGTCGGAGTTTGGGGTTCTCCCCATGGATATCCCCTAAAGGGAGGTGAGTTTGTAGGAACCCCTTGTGGCTTTGGGTGCCCATACTGTTTTACAAGTGGAAGTTACAAATAGTGGAATCATGGCTACGTCTTGGAATATTATGAGCTCAGCTCTATATGACCCTTTTAATTTGATGCCTATTATCTAGTTTTCTGAGGATCTCCAAAAGAATAGGGGTCATAGCACAACCTAAAAATACGAGGTAGGTTCAAGGAGTGCATCTGCAAATATCAATGTGAAACTTAAGAATCCATGCGATGTCTCTACTGGCAATGATGTAACAGGTCCTGATGTAGATTCAACTGGTCCTAAAAGATTTTGTAATTGTGCTTGTTCTAACAAGGCTAAGGAGACCGATCGTATGGGGTCTCTTGGGGTCCCCACTTAGTGCACAACTTGAGCATTCGTGGGCTTGGCATTCAATGAATGCTCTTTAGTTGAATTCTCTATTCGTTAAGTGGTTGAGACTGGATTTTTTTTTCCAGTGTGGTGTCTCTTTTTGTCGTCTCCCCTCTACATACCTCTCAATTCTTTTGCTACCTAAAAGACTATGGTACTTTCATAGAAGTTTTCTCTTGAAAATTTTGGGATGCAGAGGTGTGCTCATTGAGGGTTTTCTTTGTTTGCTTTTTTGGGTTTGTTTGTTGTGTTTTTCCTCTATTATGTTGACTCTTTACATATGATCTCACCTATGCGCCTCCCGAAGAACTATGCTTGGCCATATGAGGTTTTCTTCGTCAAGTTCTACGTTGAGTTGGTGTGCTCCTATGTGGTTCTTCATTGTTGTCGTCTATGTGTTCTCTTCTTTATGTGTTTTTCGTGTCTCTAACCCTTGGTGTGCTTTACAACTCTTGTGTTGTTGATGTAATGACCCAAATCCAAAATTCATATTTAATTAGTAATTTATTATGAAGAATGACAATTTTGCCCTTGAAATAATTTATTAATGAAAAGTTGACTTTTTGACCAGAAAGGAATTTGATAATTCTACAGACACCGTTGCGTAGAGCATGATGAAATGAGTTCATAGACACGTAGGGCTCGAATCGGAGTTGCAACGAGAGAGTTATGGTCAAAAGAAACTCAGTGGCACAATCGTAATTATTTCGAAATGGGATTTTATAAAAATCAGATTTCTCTCTCTCTCTCTCTCTCTCTCTCTCTCTCTCTCTCTCTCCCGTGAACTCTCCCTCTCCGTCGGCCTCACTTCCCCTCTTCGAAACTCCAGCCACCGGCCACGGCTGTGGACCCTAGTACCGAAATGACCGGGGCGTTGTCCTCTTCCAGCCCCAGCCAGCTCCCACCTCCAGCCGCCGTGATTTGGCTGGAAAATGGAGAAGAAGTGGCCGGTGTCGTTCGATCTTCACTGTCGTCGATCTCCCTCCTCCGGCCACCGTTTTCGTCGAGCCAAGTATGGATTTTGAACCTCTCGAGCTGTTCTAGCTGCCTGTTGGGTAGGAATTAATCGGTTCTCAGTGTAGCTATTGGATTTTCGAATTTGAAAATTCGGGCGCTTAGGAATTCGTGAATCTCAATTTGGATACCGTTTGAGCCTCGAAAGAATTGTCCATATTGTGCATTTTCTCGGTTTAATACTATTGAGCCGTTGGATCGTACTCAATTTCAGATATGTTATTCTAGATAATTTCAGAATCGTGTAGGATTCAACGGATTGTGAATCGGAGTCCCGGATACTCCGAAATCGCGAACCCTAGGGCTAGGGTTTAGAAATTTTGAGATTACACGATCGTGGTCAATCCGACCGTCCAATTCAGACCAGACTAGCAGGACATGATTATGTAAATGTGAGGAACCTATAGGAACTCCCAGATTGGCAATTGGATGTTGTGGACCCCACGAGGTTCCGTATTGACCAATATGGAAGTTTATTACTTAGTGAGTCTCTGGTCTTTTCAGACAGTTTTAACCATTCGAATTTATTAAGTAGGCTTAAGAATGACTTTAAAGTTAGTGCACGCACTTCTAGGAGCCGGGGGTCGGAGTTTTAATTAAATACTTATACCGAGTAATTTTATTAATTAAATATTCATGGTGGTTTGATCACGCACCCGGGGCCAGGCAGACCCGCATGAGGGACCTTCAAGAGGTCTAGCTAGCTCGGACCAGGAGTGAGTGGACTTTTATTTTATAAGTGATTTTATGCAATAAATTCCATTATTTGATCTTAAATAAGTTTTATTGATTGTGGTTTTCCTAGCATGTTTTGTTGAAGTTAAATATCTTTATTTATATGTTGCCTAGTTAAAATGCTAAAAGTTATGGAAAGTAGAGTTTGAGATTTATATCAGACAAAATGGCAGTAGAGTTCTAGATTTAACAAAAATTCAGTTTTTCATCAGACCTTTCAGAAATCTTATATTTTCTTAAGCCACCTTAGGTACCCAGTTACAGAATCAGGTTGCCTTCAGTATATGTTGCCTTCGGATATGACGATGTCCACGGACATCCAATTTGCTTTCAGTTTTATCAGTGCACTTGACATTTGCCTCATGAGTTTTGGGGACGCCCGGACCGTGAGAGCTAGGAATGCAGATCAGGCTGATTACGGTCCCCTGAATCCTGCCAGTTTGCGGCTCGGGTTGACTTTGTATCACCGGGACCTGCCAAGGGAATTGACGGATTATCAGGAATTGACGGAATTAAAGGGGTACACCTAGTTGGTAGTTTTAAATTGATTACAGTGCTTTTAAGCGAGTTTTATTGATCTTGAATATGATTGGCATGTACGTACATAATTATGTGAATGCATTGATTTTAGTATGAATATAAAGAAGAGGAAAACTCAGTTTTTGCATAACTGTTTTTACAGTAGGGTTAATATGTTCATATGCTATTTTCTAGACCTTTATTTTTGTCCACTCAAATTTTTGAATGTTTTGCGCCCCCAGGCTGTAGACGTGCACAGAAATCCACCATCGGGCCATTTTTCTGTCTTCCGTGCCCTTCCTTTGATGTAGAAGTTCTGTTTTGTAAAAGGATTAACTCATCCGTAAACTCTTAGTAATTGCTCTGATATGTCGCCCTAGATTGAGAACTGAACTGTTGGAACGTATATTTAAGTATACTGGCAGTTGGTTGTATAAAAATATATTTGCCCGTTTTGACAGATATAATTTTGGGATTGAACAAATTACAGGGGAGATTCTGCCGAATTTTCGGTAGAAGTCAAGGCTAATTTGAAATTAAGTTTGTAAGTAGAAGGGCAAATAGGTCATTTGTGCCCGACATTCGCCAAGTGTCGGACACGCACAGGGTTCAACTCGAATTCCAAAGCGAAATTTAGATCGGGTCCTGTCAGTTGAGCTCTTATAGAAGGCTTCTTTTGACAGTTGGGATGCGTTAGTGTGCTCTTTTGTGAGGTCTTCTGTGTCGGTTTCTAGTAGGTTTTCCCTTCTAGTTCTTTGTAGCAGTCCAAAGTGGCCTAAGTTGGACTCTTCTGTTAATCCATGTCATGTATGGCACTATTTCCTACCTTGAGGTTTGTCCCATGTTGTTTTTCTAGGAAGATTTTAACGAGGCCATTATATTCGTGCCAATCTATATATGCCTTTTAAAGAGTGTGTTTGGATGAGGGAAGTAAACTTAGGATTTTGACAAAAGTCAGAATTTCTAAATTAACAGGATCCCTTCCCGTGTTTGGATAAATAAAAACATAGAAATTCAGAAATTCGGCATCAGAAAAAACATGGAATTTGGAGGACATAAATCCCAACTTTAAATTCTACCCGTTTGGATGAAGGAATTGTAAATTACGTAGAATTTAAAATGACAGAATTTAGATTTGTCATTTCAATTTCTGGCAATTGAAAATTTTAGTGTTTGGATTTATGTATGTCGAATTTTTTAAATGACAGAAATTAAAATTTTCAATGTTTGGATAGCTCATGTAAATTGTAAATGACAGAAATTAAATATTTCGAAAAAACAAAAAAATTGATAACTGACATAGAAGGTATTCCTCGAAGTATAAAATAATATATAGTTTGATGAACTAAATAACTCAACCTAAACAAACAAAGCATATTAGCAAACTAAATAACTCCCCACGTGCAATAATCATCAACAACATACTCTCTTTTTTCCCAATTGGGTGTACCTTCAGCATCTGAAATTGTTTGTCATTTTCTATTAGCCAAGCACATGCTTTGAGTTGTTCATTTTCACTAGACCTGGTACTACTTGTACTTCAGCGTATACCTCTGCTGGATCAAGGTTTGGCATCAGCATGGATAAACTCTTCAAATGATAAAGCCATTCTAGCAATCGAATCAACAATAACATCTTTGACAACACCTCTTTTCTTTGTGAGAGAATATCAGAAGAATTTGATATGCATGATTTCTTCTCTTTTGGCCATTTGTTGAGGTTGGTGAAATATCATCAATAACGTGAATATCTTCTAAATCTTGTGTATCGCCATCCGAATCAACATGGTCAACTTCATTAGTAGAAGTCATAACCTGAGTTGCATCTGCACCTATTTCAGTGCCCTCTCTAGTGGCTCTATCTTTGCCACACAAATCTACTATATCACCCAATTTTCTATAACTTTAAATCAAAAACCTCTAGCATCGTCATGAGACTACCGAACAAATAATTAAAGTCAAATAAGAAAGAAAGAAAACCAAAATCGATTTTCAGCAGCACATAACAATCAATAAATTTTTTCGTTTCCTTACAGAGTATATAAAAAGCTTTTCAGCAGCATAGGCTATTTCATCAGAGTAAGGAAACGAAGGGTAAGTTTTGCCCCTTTCTTTATATAATAAATTTAATGTAAGTTTTGGCACACTAGAAAATATGAATTCCTACACTATGGAAATTGTGAAATGACGCCTATTTTGGTGGAAATTAAACTCAGAAATTTGATGCCTCAATTTCTATGATTTTTTCCACGCGTCATTTAAGAAATTCCGCGCTTAAGTTGCCAAACAAGGGAATTATCCATTTCTTCTCTTAAATTGTTGGCTTTTAGCTAAATTCTGAGTTATTTTCCCTCATCCAAATGAAGAAATGTGATTATACTTTGAATTGGAATATCTCTTTTTGAAAAAAAAAAATCAGTCTTTCATAGTGTGATTATCAAAATCTGATTTTGATTGGAATTTTCCTCTTTTATTGTTTTGGGCCTCATGTGTTATCGTCTTTAGCATAAGAAAGTATCATTGTGATTACTTTCACGTCTTGCAAATTCAAAATCTATTTTGAACGTGTGTTATGTTTTTTGGTGAAGCAAAAAACCTATAAAACTAGACTTTTGTCTCCTTTATTGATTGAGCTTTCACGATCATTAGTCCATAAACTTTTGAAAGTTGAGTTTTTATTTCAGATAAATCATCAAGTTTTTCATCTTCACTTGGCGATTTATCAAACACTTTTTCATTCATATTGCATAGATCGGTGATTCATACGATTGAGTGCACCAAGACTGTTGTGGTGGTTTTCTCCGGCGAGTTTGAATCGACTAGCAATAGCGGAGCCAAAAAATTTATCAAAAGGGGTCAACATCAAATGAAACCAAAAACAGAAAACAAAAAAAAAAAAATCTAATAATAAAATCCTTTGTATTAATTTATTTATCATTCCAAATATTTACAAGGGTTGTTGATCTTCAATTTGAATTGTCTGAGTAATTTTTTTTTGGGGGTAAGATTATGTTAGCTTTTAGTTTTAGGTAATTACATTAATAATTATTAAGTTATTACAAATAAAAAAATAATTAGAAAGGTAAGTAGCACAAGTTAGTGATGTGAGACCAAAGTTTTCATCTTCTATCACTCAACTTTATACTTTCGTAGTGTTTTCAAAAGATAAGATAGTGAGAGTGGTCAAATTTTAGAAATACTATATAAAAAAAATCAAATACAAACATGTAAAAGGATCAAATATGAAACATGAGAAGGGTCACTTGACCACTGTGAGCCTTCATTGGCTCCGCCCTTGGCGACTAGTATCGAATTCAACATAAGGAGAGTTAGAAGAATTCGGGCAAGCTTGAAGCAATTGTGACTAGTATTATATTCAACATAAAGAGTGGCGTAAGATCATCCCGTAATAGAAGTTGAGTTACGAAGAAGTTGGTAAACATTATCTAGAATGTACCTGGGATAAGTGTGTGTACATCTTGTAATCATCGTTCTATAGTGGATTTGTTTTGGATTGAGGAGTCTTGTGAATAAATATGTTCCCTTTAATTTTATGCTCTGCACGTTCAAGAATTGATACACCATATCAAACCTGCTACAGCACTTTATTTGATTTTGTTGATTATAGTTTTAAATTGACTTATTCACCCTCCCCCTAGGCATTTGTTAACTATTCTACATGTAATTTTCAAATCTCACATGCATTAATATAAGAGACGTGACAATAGATACAAGAAAGATTTAAACTTAAATAAATATTAAGGGTGATTTTCCTGGCACACCCAAATTTGCTCTTTGCACCCCACATTCTCTTTACACCCTACTGAATTTTAGTAAAATTTAAAATTACTCACTATACCTCATTTTTCTTCATAGATTGCCCTCATGAACCTTATTTCTTAACTTACCTGTGTAAACCCCATCGAATTGTTATCTTCTTCAGTGGTAATCCACCGAATTTGTTTTCATTTTTCAATGGCTATCCACCAAATACCTATTTCAGTTTTTTGGTGGCAGTTCACCGAATTTGTTTCCATTTTTCAGTGGTAGTCTACGGAGTTCGTTTCTTATTTCAATGAATTCGTTTCTTGTTCCAGTGATCATCTACCGAATTCGTTATTGAGTTTGTACTTAATATTGTTTTTTTACTAGGAACATGAGCACCTTAGGTGCATGTCGAAGACATCTACCCTTCGTTAGTGGAATTGGTGGGCTAATCCAAAAAATGGTATATTCAAATAGTACATTCAAAGGTCTGGATTAGAGCAACTTATTAGGTGTTATTATCGGAATGCAGATAAGATTGTTGTATCTACCTTTGTTGAGAGGTGGCATCTTGAAACGAACATCTTTCACATGCCTTTTGGTGATATGACCATCACATTGGATGATGTGTCATTTATTTAGGGGCGTCACATTGTTTTTGTTCTTTCAATGGGAGTAAGGTCAAAATAGCTTACATTAAATTTGTGATCGAAAATGAGTTACAGAAAAAATAAATATATTTCGGTTTGTTGCCACTGAATTATAGGTAAAAATTCGGTAATACATCACCGAACACCGTTCTATGTTATGGTGGATCTCCACTACATGTTAAGTTGACGGCGGTCAAACACAACCAAAATAGGTGGAATGTTTCGGTGGCATCCCACTAAATTTACCTATCGCGTTCGGTACTAGTGTGCTGAACAAAACTTTTGACCATCATGAAATCCTAAACTTGAAAAAGGCCAAAAAATAAACTCATACCTCATTCAAAGCCACTCTATAACTTCAATCTCACCCTTCATGAATAAATACAAGATATTTTTCACCAATATAAGCGTATAAACTTCGTTAGGGTTGTAGGAACATGATGGTTTGAGGAAAAAGTCTAACTAGAGTTGCAGGAACATATGTGGGGTGTAGTGAGCAAATTTAATTTTTATTTTAAACGTCTTTTTGTCCTTAACTGTAATTATGTACAAGGGTTAATAGATTATTCATGTTTAAAATTAGTATGGAGTGCAAAGAGCAAATAATTAGGTGCCAATAAAATCTTCCTTGTAAGTAATTAACATTTGTCTTTTCTTAAAATCCTAGTCGCTCTCTCCTTCTGTGAGTTTTAAAGGAAAACTTCAGAGGGGGAGGAGGAAGAAGCGTTACTGCCCCTCCTCCCCCCTTCTCTTCTCGTCTTTTCCTTTTATGTTAGTGCAAAGTGGGGCGTTTTGAATAAAAAGTCCCTTGTGGTGGTTTCTTCTTAGACATGGTTCGATTGAAGTTCCCCATCACCACTTTTAGTTTATGTTCTCAATCAAATCTTGCTCTCAAAACACAGTCCCTATTACTGCTCATGTTCTCTAAATTTAATTCTACATCGTCTTTGACGCAGGTTGCTGCAAATCACTCAATTGTTCTTTGGCAAGGTGGTTGTTTTTCATTTATTTGTTCACTCTTATGCACAGGTAGATTGTTGGAAATTATATTTTCTCCAAATTTGTTACGGATGCGGTGCTGGATGTGGCCGCGACGGCGCTTCTTTAGGTGGTGGTGATAAGGTTCGTCTAGGCTCATTGATTGTTTTAGGGTTCAGTTATGTTGGGTTTGTGGGCTTTATTTGGGCTTATGGTTAATTGTGGTGATGTGGGCTAGTAATTTTAGTGCGGTTTTTGTCCGTGTTAGTTTTGATTTTAGCATGCTAGTATGTTGCCCTCTTGGGATTTGTATTTTAGATGTCTTGTTGATGTCTTCAATTGTACTGTTTTAAAATGTTCATATGAAATTTTTTTTTTTTTAAAAAAAAGGGTAATTAACTAAAAATGGCACCCTACTTGTTCAACGAGGTTCGGAGTTAAAATTTCAACATTACTTTAAATATAAGGAAATTACAAGGATTTTAGCTATCTTCTTCCTAAAGAGACCAAGCCTAGTAGCAATCAATATTGTTTTTGCTGATTGGTGACACAAAAGTGTTACAAGACATTCACAAATACAATAAAGTAAATAAATAAATTTAAAAAAATTACTAGAGTAAAACTAAAAAGACTTATATAAAACATATCTTACAATATCACATGTGAAACGAACTAATATTTCAACATTACATTACATACAATATCTTATGTTGTACAAGTCGTAAACAATTGTTCCATGTCTACCTAGAAAAAGAAAAATGCTAGCACAATTTTTTTTTCCTCCGCTTCAATCTTTCTCATGTCACACTCTCTTTCGTGTACTAGATTTTGTTGAAGGCTTCATGCTTGAGGAGCTATAATGCAAAGTCTCGATGGCATCTTTGGTTAGGGAATGAGAAGATATTACTTGGTGCAATATTTGATATCCTAACCTCTAAACCATTTTATTTTCACACAAGTATGGCATGATGTTGACTTTGAAATAAAAAGCTAACACCATTTGGTCACAAATTTCTTTTAAAATTTAGGAATTTGTCTTGCAGTATAATGGATTGCACTAGTGAGTTTACTAGTTATTAGCTAAACTTAGCCTAAAAGAAATATTTGAAATGCATTTATTTTTAGAGTACGGGAGAAGTAGTAGAGCTTTTCACATGTCAGCCTATAAATAGGGCCCAAAATATAGAAAAGCTCTACAATACTCAAACCTTTAGGAATTAATCCAGTTTGACTTTTCAAATGGACCAAATATACCATACAAGTCTTGAAAAACCTAAAAATTACAACACAACCATCGAAGTGTTTTTTTTTCCTTCATAAAAATCATAATTTAGGGATACTAATGGTATTTCACACACCAATTAGTCCTTTTTGGTTTTTTTTTTAAATTCAATTTATAGCTTTTATATATAAAATCAATGCAAAAAATGAGTTTTATTATAAATTTGTCAAAACGGTAAGACCAACTCCAAATAACTTGGATTCTGAAAAAATGGGTTGTACATAATATAAGAGCTCCCCAAGCTCATTAGATGATAATACACTTAAGAGACTTACCACTCTTTAATAACACTCTCACTTGAAGATACAAAATTTCATAATTTTAAATACATTCTTGAAAATGTGGTTCATGTAACATGAATATTCCATACTCTATTGGGGGAATTTCTTTCTTAGGTATGCACCTCTTATAGTTATGGTTTACTAGGTTTTTTTTAATACTATATTACTCCCATCACTAATTAAACATACCAAATAAAGGAATAGAATTTATAAGCACTTCATGCTTGGAATTTCTTAGTGGCCACATTTGGTGCCTAGGACTGAATTGGATAACTCACAAGATTCAATAAAACTATGGTTGAAAGATTTTTCATTTTGTGAGAATTGAAAGGGACAACAAATCTCCTCTCCAAGAATGGAACTTTGTCGAACTAGATTGGACTGGACTAGACTGAACTCAACCCCAATTTTGTCTCGTCCTCGCCACCAAACATCTACCCATAAATAGAACCTAGCCACACATAGTGCCTTCTCCAATGCCAACCAGACGAAATGTAGTACATTAGCTTGTGGAAACAAATGCGTAGGCAAATTCACTAAATTGAAAAGACATGAATTAAATTTGTGAACTGATAATACACAAGGACTAGCAAGTTATTAAGCCCAAAACAAAAAGCCCCTGGCAAGTAACCAGCATGTGAGAGAACTATAATATTCACACGAGACAACAAGACCAGACCCGAAACTCTTACGCATTGCATCTTTACGATAGCCCTCCTCCTTTATCCGGGCTTGGGACCGGCTGTGCCTAAATACACATTTTAAGACACAGGCGGAGTTGCTATTCATTCAAGTAATTGAAACAACAAATTCTTCGGAAATTGTGTTGATTTTTGACGTACCATGAGTATATATCACATGGTCTTGACATACTGTATAGATATACGTACAATATAGAATCTATACTATAATAAACGTAGTGATATATAAATGCCTTGCTTTGAGAAATTTTTGAATATAACAGTCTCAATGCCATATGATATTACTAATTTACATGTTATAATACGAGTAGACAACATAATTATTAAGTCATGAATCTAAGATACGTTCATTTTAGAGAGGGTAAAAGATCATCCCATTAGGCCCGTTTGGCGAGTTGAATTTATAATCCTAGTTAAATTTTTGATGGTCTAAAAACAACATGGATTGGATTATGTCTAATTCTACTAGAGCCAAATGTAGTAGGATTATGAATCCTACCAAAAGATTGGAACTAAATTGGATTGGATTACATCTAATCCTATTAAGCCATGTAATAGCACATTTCAATTAATCCAACCCCTTAAATCATGTGTAGTGCCAAACACATCATTGGATTAGTGTTATAATTTCTAATCCGATGTAATCCAATTCTACCTCATAACCCAATCCAATCTGAGTCACTAAAACATAGGCATCATGTGCATTTTTGTAGGATGATTTACCCTACGAAGAAGGTGGAATACATAATCCAACTGCTTCAATTCCTTTACCTTAGACCCAATACCCAAGGCATCGGTTCCGTAGGATACATAGTGTTACGAATAATACTTATCATTTCCAATCCAATCTAATAATGATCACCAAACACGACCTTAATAATTAATAGATACATGAATAATAGCCTCAATGACATTAGTAAGACTAGTAGTGACACAACGATGGTGAAACTGAAAATACTCAGTGGACACGCTTTAAAATGCGAACACGTAGAAGCAAAGCAAAGCCAAACCAACATGAAAGCATCAAGTACAACCTTGAGCTTTTTGACCGCATTGACCTTTTTGTCATAACCATTGACCAAAACTATTTGAATTCACTAGTATCCGTAAACAAAAAGGACACACTGTTGGTAACGTAAAAACCCATATACACTTGTGAAGTAACCGTAATTTTTTATTTAGACTACAATAAAAGAATCATTTACTCTTTTTTTGCTTTCATTTGCTAAATTTTTTTCTTATACATATGTTTTTTTCAAATACGAGCAATAGTCTAAGTATTAATCAACTATACAAGGAGGGAATTCGAACTTGATGCGAGGAGACGGGTTAACTGTCCTAGCCAACTTATCTAACTCGTGTCTGCTTATCTCATATACGATTACTTGAACCATGTTGTCCGCATTACACCGGCAGTCTGACAACTCGATCCAAAATGACAAAATAGCAGTCACGCATAATAACTTGAAACTCAACTTTGCGTAAGAGTACACCAACTTACATTATTCCCCCACTTTGACCAGCTAGGCGCCAAGAAGATGCCACACGCACCAACTGTTTGATTTAAGGATCGAAGGCATTTTTGGTCCTTTTTCTGTTTAGCTAGAATTTCAATTTTGGTCCTTACGCTTTAAATTTGGCCAATTTGATTTCCATGTTTTATAATCCGTTAACAATCTTCTCTTTTTTTTTCTTTTTCTTTTTTTCTTTTTTCTTTTCCTGGAATCCATTGACAAATCTTGGTCAACAAATCTTGGTCTTTCGTACGCGCAGGAGCTCGTAAGTGTCATTCTCCCTTGAAGGAACCAAATGTGTAATTTACCGCGTAAACTTAAAGCCCATTTGAGAGGAATTTGATTGTTAACGGATTAAACCACATGGATCAAATTAACCAAATTGAAGAGGCATGGACCCATTGAAATGTGAGCTAACCCTTCAATTACTGACCAAAAGTGTTGTTAACTGATATTATGTTTGCAACAAGTTTATGATTCTAATAAAGTGATTTGTTAAACATTTCATCAAATTTTATTATTACGTTAAACCATATAGGACAATTACCAATTTGTACTCCGCTGGCTCTAAAGGCTAAGAAGCCAAGATGATTGATTGGTGCTGAAAACCAAGAGAAGACAACACATGAAAAAGAAGATACATACCAGAGGGCCAAAATGGCATCCGCCCCAGCAGCAAAAGTGGTTTGTTATCTTAAATCGATCCTACTCCTGCAACCATAAAACAAATAAAACCAAATGAAAGCAAAAAATATTAAGGGAGGGACAATTCATGCATAAATTTATAAAAGATAGCACATCACATATGAAGCAACCGCACTTTGGTCTCTTAATTATTGGTTAAAAAAGGCAATTGCAAACCAATTAGCCAGCTTATTACTGATGACAATGTGGAACAATTTCACTCTCAAGCTTTAAAATTACCACCTTTTGCAACAAAAATTACCATGCAACCATTGTATTCAAAAAAATTTACAAAAATTTCAAAGCCAACAGTTGCAACTAAAATTACCCAGCAACTAAAAGTGCGATATGGCCACCTTTCCAAAGTTTCTAAGAAAACTTCTCCATTCTGCAACCCTTACAAGATCATAGAAGCTACATCCCAGAAGAGTAATAATACAACACAAGCAAACTTTTTTTTATAATCAATTTTGATTAGGAACCCAAATAACAATTTGACTGTTGGAAGATAATCCAACAAAGCAAAACCTTTACAAAGCTGCTCGAGATCAATCCCGAACGTAACACGGCTGCTCAAAATTTATGTTTAGCACCTTGTAAATAGGTTGAAATCCATGCAACAAAAGGTACTCGAGTCCAAATAAGGTGAAACTAGATACAAATCTCATGCATCAAACGATGGATAGCTTATCCTAATAAACATTAGGGCAACATAATGGAATTATGCTTCACATTCCTTGAATGCAAAAGTAGGTTTATACCATTAACTCTAAACTACCCACATAAGCATTCGAGCCAGTAAAGATGATTAAACTTGTTATTAATTGAATGAAATTAAAATAATGCATGTTTATACAAGAGTTTTGATGTTCCAAAATTTGTTATGTAAGCAGGAAAACATTTAACTAACTAATTTACAGTTTCTAAAGGGGAGAAACTCATCTGCAACATAGAGAAATCTACAAGAATGCACATGGGTCAGAAAATCTTTGACAAGCAGGCAAAACTCTCTCAATGTGTGTAATGGTGGTCACGATGTTCACATCATCCATCCAATCTTTGATGTCAACAGTGATTCATAACCTGAAAGAATATCAGACTTGCATCAATTTCCTGCTACCCATGCTTCATCCGTAACAAAAGACTTGTACAAGTCACATTGGAAATTCTCTATTTTTGGCAGCAAAATGATTGTCAAAATCTTGGTAGAACTAACTTGGTACTTCGTCCCATTAAAAGTTGTCAATGCTTGTGGCACAGTAAACCAAATTTGATTAAAACCCAAATAGGCATGAACCCTGATATATATTCAGTTTCTTAAACTTATGAACATTATTCCCCCCAACAAAACAAAAACAAAAACAAATTGACAAGTGAGAAATCTTTTATGTAAATACAGTGACTTTCCACAAAATTTTGAACCAAAACCTTGTTTACATTACAGTACGTACAATCAAGTTATATATACACAAAACAGTATTTAAAAACTGATAACATAGACTGTTCAGCTTTATTTGAATAGTTTTGTGATTCAGAAACATACAATTGATTGCTAACCCCACCCAAAGGGCTCTGCCGTGACTCATCTGTCTTGTTATGTACAGTATCCAGCTAAGATTCAAACATCATGCCAAGGGGTATGTTCTGTATCTAGAAAGAACCATCCCAGCTCCAAGCATACAAAACTGCACCAACACAAGATTAAGTAACCTTTAGTGAACACATTCATTAATAATCTCTAATTACAAGCATTAAACCAATATAATGGCATGTTGAATGCAGACTGCCAACAAAGATGAAAATTTAAAATACCCTCCTACAGCCTTGAACTTCTTAAGGACCATATTATCAGTAGTTATTGAACAATCCTGAAGTACATTACATGCTCCACATGTACAGATACACACCAAACAAGGGAGAGAAATAAAATGAATGAATTGCAGATGTAATAAGACCACAAAAGATGAGAGCCAGAAAACCGAAACTTAGTGCAGCAGCACTTTATGCATGACAAGAGCCGTAATGACGGACAAGGAATTAACAATTGAGAAAAACAAAACCATACCTCTGGGATAGTATACTTCAACCCCAACGACATGTAACACCTAACTCAATGAATGGGCTGCGAAAACCTTGAATGATAATATCACCTGACCATGAATCCAACTACAAAACTCCATTTCTTCAAAAAATTGTGTATAGGGCAACTCAAATCACTTCCTAATTCAATGATCCACGGCACCTGAATAAAAGATATCAATATTAGTAGCATACATAATCATAAGTTGTTGTCCAGGCTCTCTGAAGCAGCCTGCCTTTTGTAAATAGACTTTATGATGATATAATGAAAGAGTAACTTCTTCCTTCGTATAAACATAAAGTAAAATCATGAATAACACCACAACATCCTGAGCATGCATGAATGCCAACGACTTACTTTTTCGAACCACAGTTGCAAGGAATCTTTTTCTCCTCCAAAGGGAACTTGTAATTGTACGTAATTTCTTCACCCACAGCTATATGCCGTTTTGCGTAAATGAAAATTCGTTTTTGACCCTCAACACTGATAACCTTGGTGTAGCAGTTAGGCTGCAACACAATTAATTCATATTATGAGGTCCAAAATCAATATAACTGAACGAGATACAACACATTTGCATTATAATCTAATATAGCTACCTCACAAGAATGGTTTATAAATCTAGCAACCCCTCCGCGTTTTGTAGCATCGACCTACACATATTTCAGAAAGAAAATATTAGCCACTAAAAATATCAACTTTACTTTAGTTGTGCACAACAGCAGAAAAAGGAGTAAAAGATCCATCCATGCATGGGAACCAAAGAATTATGTATTATTAGTGAATCTGGAAGAAAACACCAAGTTCCGTGCTATAGAAAATGGAACAAAGCAGCCAAATGTTGCCGACCAGAGACTAGTCTATAAAGTATTAAATAAGAGAAATACTACAGGTAAAAGGTTTCTGTGCAAATATTACAAATTTCTAAAATAAGGGCCTAAATAGAAAAGATAAATCAAATATAAGACAAGAACAAAGCATCATCAAAACTAAATTCATCATAGTGTTGGTTTACTAACCACATAACCATCATCAAGCCTAAAGAGATAACTGCTGCCAATTCCCATCTTCTCATAATGACGCTCACGTATATCAGATATCTGCAAAGTCAGAATACTAAGTAATGAATAGAAATAGAAAAGAGGCACTTCCTCCCCAACCAAAAACAAAAACAAAAACAAACACATGCACACACAACCACACAATCATTCGAGTGATAAAGCAACAAGAGTATAGTAAAACATACCCGGGGACGAATCAGTTCTCCAACGTATTCAATAACAAAGTCTTCTGCCTCAATTGGCTCCAATGCAACAAGACCCCAATCATGTATCTTGCTCCGCTGGAAGCGTAGAAGCTTTTTCCTTGCCTACCATGTAATAGTATATTAATGTAATGTTCAAAAGGGAATTTAAATATATTCGCAGACAAGGTTTTATTCAAAAATCACCTTTAATTGAGTAGCTTTCATAAGGTCAGCACCCTCAGCAGCAGCAGCAAGATTGCGCATCTTCACCCTATTAGTTCTTGCAGAAAGACCCTTTCCATTTGACAACTGTGATGTATTAATATCAGAACCTCGATGCTCAGCATTAACATATTTAACTCCCCTAACACGGGCTCTTTCAACAGGACTTGCATTTAGTGACCATCTATGCCATTCCCAGCCATTAATTGAAACGCGGGCACATCCACAAGATTTAGGGCAAGGATTTAGTTTCCTGGATTTACTGGACTGCATCTTTCTTACTGGAATTGGCTTACATGGTGCTTGCTTAGGAGTCCCATTGGTTACTTTCAGGACCTTCTTGGGACGTGCCAATTTCAAATCATCCATTACACACTCCCTTTTCAGCTTTGATGCCTTAGTTGCTGTATGAAGAACAGCAAAATACCGAAAATGAAACAACAGAATGAAGTGTCAAATTACAAAATAATATTTAAAGAAAAACTTAATGCATGAGTGAATGAATGAAAAGTACTTACAAGGCTCTCGTTTAAGCCCAAAATCAGGACCATTGCTATTTACAACTTTCTGAACATCGCGGTGGTTGGCTCCATGAGCCGAAGCCATCTTTTTACTAGGTTTAGGAGTGCATTCCATGGGCTCACTACCTGGATAAAACAGTCCATACCCCCTATCATTAGATGCATTCCATTCTGAGTGATAAACCAAGTGCACAGGCAGAATACAAGATTGAAGCAAAAAAGAAAAAGAAAAGGAAAAGGAAACTATGTCAATCAATGTGGGAATTGGCATACTTTTAACTGCATGGGAAACCTTCAATAGTTTCCGACTACTAGAACTCTTAGCTTCTTTCTTATCTGTGGATGCACACCCTTTAGCAATGGCTTGCAAAGACGTGGCGCCAACAGATAATTCGGTTTGGGATTTGCTTTGTCTTCTCTTCTTCTTAGGAATCACAGTAGCATTTTTGAATTCTGTGGTCTCGGGCATATCTCCAGAAACATGTAGATTCTTAGACTTTTCCACTATTTCATTCTTTAACTCTTTGCCATCTAAGGTTACAGACCGAGAAGATCCTGACTTTTTCAGAAACAACTTCTTTCGGTGATATGTATATTTACCAATGATTGGAGAAACCTTTGCAGTGCCAGAGTTGTCACAATGCTTCAATTCTTCCTCAAGTTTATGGTTTTTATTTGTCTTGCATGCTCTTTCCTGGAAGAAAAAAGAAGTGAATATCAACTGAAATGTCAGGGAACTCTAGTTATCCTAAATCCAGAGAGAGAGAGAGAGAGGGGGGGCACGAGCACCATACCTTATGAGCATGGGTCTTCTTTGAAGTACGCCATGATGCAAGAAACTGATGAAGAACACAATCAATAAATGATGATTTCCATTCATTAATGACAGAATCATGAAGTTTCTTCCGGCACATTGCTGTAGCAATATATTCTCCAATCTTAGGAATACATTCATCCGACCTTGAAGGTCGGAATTTGCAAGTTTGTGACGAAATAACAGCTTTAGCTTTGTCTACGAGACCAGGGGGTAATGGCTCATTTATTTCTTGGTCAACAACCATATCATCTACATGTGAACATAATTCCTTAAAAGCATTTTCCAACAAATTAGACATCCGATTTTCACGTACAGAACAATCAAAAGGTTTTGCTACTTGTGATGCAGTTTCGGGGGATACATTAGATAGAATCATTTCTGCAGACATTTTACTTGAAATCCCCAATTCATCACATGTGTCTGAAGATCCATCAGTGCTCCTTAGGGGACACTGAACAGCAGAGTCAACATTGGCCTGCAGCAACAACCATGTTACTCCAACATACTGAATGATCATAAATAGGATACAAGATGAGCTAGTGCAGACATGAATTACTAATTGTCCACTATCAGTTTAATGTTACAGAGAAAAAAAAGGAGGGGGGAGAAATCAATTCTCAAGATCACCTTCATTAAATTTTCTCCCTTAGACAAATTAACTAGTTTCCTGACTTCCGAATCCAGAAAAGATCCAACATACTCAGTCATAGCATTCTTTGCAGACAACTGGAGCTCTGTTTCTACATATTCTACGATGCATCTCATGTCTTCATATGAGGGGCTTATCTGTTTAGATGACTTTCCTTCCACAAGAACTAATGACGCGATGCTTGATGGCTGTGCAGGATCAACTAATTCCTTTTCCAAGAGTTCAAAACCAGGTGGGCGATCATCATCACAAGCATCATTTTTTTCCCAGGGTGGTAACTGCATGACCAAATGGAACATTACAAAATATAACATAACATCTTAATAAGAAACTAAAGCATGTTAAAGACGTACTGTTTCATGAGGTAATTTATCAATCTTCACAGCATAATCACCACTTTCACTAGGAGGTGTCCTCAATACTGGAGAACCAGACCAAAGTTTCCTCCTCCTCCAAGAAGAGGAATACTCTGCCACTGAATCATAGAAGACAGCATTCCACATGACTTGCATGCAATAATCAAAAAGCATTCTACAAACAGCTGCATACGACCCCCAAAAGTTTTCAATGCTTCCAACAGATTTAGTGCTTGGTGGAGGTTCTGTGGAATCTTCATTTATACATGTCTCATCAGCAACATAGTAGGAAGCTGCAGCTTCGCACAAAGAAGCAGCACAGCCCTTCAAATCTCCAGAAATTTCAGACTGTTGAAACAGAAATATTTATATATAATTTATCTCACAAAGCAAAGAAAATGTGTTTCTGAGTAATTTTGGCAGGCCTAAAGCACTTTCACATAACCAAAGCACCTTCTGTAGTGTTTGGTAAAATAAACAAAAGGTGGTTTTAGGATCAAAGAAATGTTTCCAGGTGAATTTGAAGGAAGCAAGTAGGTTTTTAATGAAATTATGTGCTACTAAGCAACAGTCATAACGACAAAAGTGCTATCAAAAGAAACAACTTCATTCAGAAGCACTCCTAAAGAGGCTTTAAAAGTAACATAATTAATAGTCTATTCTGGGAGTTGTAATCATTACCGTTTTGCTATCTGACGAGCAAGTCTTCACAGTCTGATTAAGTCGTTGAGCTTTTTTTGTGGTAAAAAACTCGTTAATTATATTGCTGATAATCTCATCAAATACAACTCTACGAGCTGCTTTCAGAATCCCATGGTGGAGTTCACTAGAAACTCCCTCGGAAATTTCAGCTATAAAGCTTCCCAAAGAGGAAGTCCCATTGCTTTTGGCATCAGAGTTGGTGACGGTTTCAGGTCCATCAGTTTTCCATGCATTTACAACAGATAATAGTGTGAACGGCGTACACTTACTCTCGACGTGATATATCTGCGAGAAAAAAAAGTTAATAGCAGAATCAGAAGCTTCGTAAGCATCAGCGACAGCAGAGAGTAGCGAATCCATGCAACATTAAACATAAAAGACCTAGCAAATTCAATAAAGATCCTCCATGCTTCTAGACACATAACCTTCCAGCACGTCACTAAGTAATATTCAAACACATTGTAGTGGATTGGACCCAAATCTCTCAAAAAGGTAACAAGATAAAAAGCAGTATACACACAATAAGCCAATGATTTAAAGTGAGCTTTACAGAAAATGCAAAATTTCAGGAGAGTCCACCTCCAACAAAAGGTAATTAACACTGAATATCACAATTCCGATTAAGCACCACACTCATTGTTCAGGTTTGATGTCTTATTTTTATCAGTTCGATGCTGACAAAGTCTATTTGTGTCCCAGATCTGAGTTGACTTGTTTTAATTAAACGACCATAAATGGGAATCATTTTGATTATGATGTACAAACGGTAGTATCCATTCTAAACAAGCAAGCTCAATTCTTGAAAGATGTGATATCATACTAAAATCCCAATTGGATTTTATTTATTTATAAGAATTTACATATCCATCATCACAAGAAGATCTCAAATCTTACCATTACTGAATCCTGAAGATATCCGTACCGATGCCACGAATATAATTCAAAGAGAGAATGTGGGCCGTGTTTCTGTCCTTCACCATCGGCATACAACCAGCAAGACTCTTCATTAGGCTGGTATATATACATAGAGAAACAAACAAAACAAGAAAACAATAATCAGACAGTATCTAGAAAACTACACATGATTACAGTGTAATACAGATGCTCAACCAGAAAAGTATAAGTATGAATACCATTGGCATGGGCTGATTGGAAAGATTAACACTGCTGTAGTTGTTGGCATGAAAAGTGGAATTGAACTGGGGATCAGGATAAACAGGAGCTGGTGCAGGTGTGCTACACATAGGCAAATCCCCTCCATGAGGTGAGTTGAAAGAATTTGTGGGTGTGGTTGCTGTGGTTGAGATGCCCAAAGAGAGATATGCAAACCCAGTAGCAACATGATCAGGGAACTGCTTGAAATACTTCAATGGAACTGGGTTGATCAATGAGCCATTGACCAAAGGGTATACAGGAAGCTCATCGGGCAAGAACCCAGTTGATAAACCCTCATATAATTGCTCTTGAATGTACGGACCGCACATTTGTCCGAGTTCATTGACATAAGTCCATCCACTCACAACAAAAGGTTGAGGCATATATACCAAACATCAAAGTACCCAGCAAACACATACAACGAAAAGAACCAGTAAAATCTGATCAGATGAGAGACAGAGCAGAGAGAGAGAGAGAGAGAGAGAGAGGAACGGGGGCGGCAGGCGTGATGGAGAGGAAATTAGGGATCCAGATATTCTGATGAGAATTGGATTTTACAGTAAATAAGGACAGAGCGTACCAATAAAGAACAAGAAGGGCAAAAGCCGGCAAAAATAAAAATAAAAACGCAAATGGCTCGTTTGGTAAACTGTATTATACTCTGGATGGGAATAAATATTCCATATGAGTTGTTTGGTGTCAACTTGTATCATTTAATTATCTGATTATTTTAAACAATTTGGACTTTTAATACCCTCCTTACCTAACTAACTAATACAACTCACACACCCCAACAATCAGCAGTTGTGGTTCTCCTATATTATACCATTTTTATCATGTTGGTCTCTGTAATTTTATTTATTTTTATAATAAAAAATAAAAAATTTCCAAAGTTAGGAAATGAATGGGAATACTCACTTAAGGTTTACCATGTGAGCTTGAATCCATGAGTTATGATCATTTGGGAGCACACTGAAGGCATGGTCAATTTAACTAACACTCAATTAGTATTTAATTTTCATAGTCCCTCGTAATTTAAAAACGCATTACAAATTTTGTCAAATTCCTCTTAATTTTCTCAAAAATTCCGTCCACAATACCCTTTTATATTATCTCTACGTACTTACTTTGTGATGAAATTTGACAAAAATTTGGACGCGCTCTTAACTTGTGAGGGATATCAAACTACATAGGTTTAAATTGCCAAAATTAAAAATATAGAGATAAACGTGAAAATCCTACAAACAGCAGAGATAAAAAGTAACTTTCAACCAATATAAAAAGGAAAGGCTTTATTGGGCTTTTGTTATATAAATATAAAATTTTAAAAAGCCAGCCAAATATGCAGAAAAAGAACGAAGCCCATTAAGCAATAGAGTGATTCTCATTTTCCAGTCATATGCTAATGCTACGCAACCATCCAACCCAACCCTCAAACAAACACCAAGCATAGGAGACTCCCAAATTAACAAAATTAGGTGGTTCTCTGCGTTCTGCTTGGGCGGGGAACCTGGAAACGCGTCAAATTCCAAAATCTGCAGGACCAAAGAAGATGACTGGTACTTGTTCACTTCCACATACGAGCTCCAGGTCTCTTGGGTACATGGAATTGAATGGTACGTGTCCAAAGTTCTTGTCTTTCACTGTAAAAATGGATGTAATTGGCTTAGGGTTATGGCTAGGCTAGTGCTTGTGAAGGTGAAGGAGTTTAGATAAAGTTAGCAATCTTCTAGACTGATTTGCTCGTCACATTCTTTCCTACCTTACTTTCACCGGTGTGTGATGTGATAGTATGGCAGGAAAGAATGTGATGAGCATTTGCAGTTACGGGTAAGCTTACCCGTTTCAGCAGGGTGTCTAAAAGATGCAAAGAACTTTATCTATCAACTCCTCCGCTGTTGAATTTGCTAGATTTTCCAACGCGAATGCATCCACATGTTTTGAGGGGCTGAATTTGTGGATCTTTGAGGTCTGTAGTGGTAGACATGAAATTTACAACTCTTTAAAGCACTATTTGCTATAACCTCAAACACTTCGAGATCTTTTTACAAATACATTGAGGAATTGCCTCTTCAAGATGTTAATGGGATAAAATAAAATATCACAATTGAAAGCTTGTCTTTGGAGTCCTTTGAATTGATTGATATGCTTAACAGCACAGGTGAGAGATTTGAAGACACACTTATAAACTGGACATTTTGTTCAATTGCAAGACATTTGCAATTATTTAATAATTTTATCAATCACCCAAATGTGATAGAATTAGAGTGTTTAGAAGAAGCTGAGATTTGTCTGCAAGATGACCTTGATAAACATTTGAGGTCCCTTCCAGTTTACGCAGGCGGAGTTGAAGTTCTTATTCTGTAAGAAGAGATCATTAAGGTAAAGGGAACCCGGACCATTCAGGCTGAAATTTTTGTTTATGCTTTTTTATTTTTTGCAAAAACTATATTTTTTAAATTTGAACTAATTTTTCATTACTTTGTTGTATAGAACTTTTAGGTTTAGCTATTTTTTTTTCACGTCAGAATTGTTTCAAAGTTGAATGATGACATTGCTTTTACATTGCTGGTAATGTTCTCACTGAACTCAAATGAAAGTCCATATTTATGCTAAGTTTTGTTGAAAAAAATGAAAATAAAGTGGGAAACATGATTTATAATATTGCAGGCTCTGTCTGCCCAATATTAATATATATATATATATATATATTGTAGGCTGTTGTTCGAGAACATGGATATATATATTGTAGGCTGTTGTTCGAGAACAATCCATGCCAGCACCATTAGATAATGTATGTCATGTGCGTATGCATATTGGAAGCTTTGTTGACGAGCTAGTCCCCACAGTGGTCTTTCTTTTCAGCGTAATTGCTAATTTGTATACTTGATACATAAGATACATAAGCCACAAATTGGAAGCATTGGGGTACTTTGTATGCAAATTCTACTGTAAGTTAAAATCTGGTTGCTACTTCCTTCATGAGCATACTCTCTCTCTCTCTCTCTCTCTCACACACACACACACACACACACACAATCAGTAGAGGACTCACTATTATTATTTATTAGACTCAGGACTCACTATTATCATTTCCAGACTCAGGATTCACTACTATCATTTCTAGACTCAGGACTCAAGAGCATATTCATCATACTTTCAAAATGATGCAGATCACATTTCTTTATATTTGGTACAGAATTAGTTTTCAATATTTCTTGAAAATTTTCAATTGATTTGTTGTTCTAACTCTTCAAACAACTAGGTTTAGTATGAAATATTAGAAGTTGCAAAACCTTGCTTTTATGTATCAGAAGGTTAGCATGAAACTTTTTTTATGGCTCTAATGAAATCGAGTTTGCACGTATATGCTCGAGCATGAATCAAAGCAAAGGAATGGTTAGTATCAGAACTATAGTTGTGGATGTTGGAAGATTCATTGTGGCATTTCTAACGAGAGGTTAAAAAAGAAGCTATTTTGGTGTTTTCTATAATTTTTTTTTGTTCCATCGAAACAATAGTGTGATGATATATCCACTCTGGAATTTCTACTGAATGAGGGTGTACAGTACCTTTGTACATTGTTCATTATGTGTATGCTGCTAAGTGATTGTGAGCAAGTTGAGAATTTGTTAGCAATTTTTGAATATTTCATCTTTTGAACGTTTTGGTTATCTAGTGATCAGCATATCCCTTTAGAATTAACTCTGAACCATGTGTTCATGCGAGTGCTATACAAATCAGAATGGTCTTCTAAGCTTGGGAGCTTTTGATCAATGATCTGGGATGATAAAGAAGTAGCAAAAAACTATTTAGATAGGCAAAAAATCTTTGCTCAACTATCCTGCACATAAGACTTTCTTTTTGCATCACCCATGATTATTGAGGAAAGAAAAATAGGTTAACAGTAAAGGATCAGCTGTGTGGCTTTTGATACCATGTGAAAAAAATAGATGTGAAAGTCTGATGTTTTATTCCCAGTATAAATACAAAGCTGTAGTACAATAGATATGGACTTTAGCAACAAATAAGCATAAGCTATTTAACTCTTATACAACAATCTAGATACTTAAGCCTATTAACCAATATTTGAACTTGTGCAAAGCTTTATTTGAACCTTCCAATTTTAAACATTCTAAAATTGCACTCAATTACATTATCATGTCTCACTCCTCATTCTCACCACTCAACTCCTCCAGTGTTTTTCCCTTTGATTCAGGCAATAACAGAGTAAACAACATGCCGAAGAAGTTGATGGTGCCAAGCATAATTAGAGAATTCTTCACACCAATACCTGGTGGGTATCCAGGGTCCGTTTTTGCCGGGTTTGTGCTTTGTGCAGCGTATAAGAACCCAAAGCCACCCACTATAGCTCCAGCCTTACCCCCAGCCGCTGATATTCCGTGACAAGTAGACCTCAGCCTTGCAGGGAAGATTTCTGCTGGCACAACAAAGGTGGTGGCATTGGGTCCAAAATTGGAGAAGAAAAATGTGAGTGAGTACAATACCACAAACCCAATTCTGTTAGGCTTCAATGTCCAATGATGGTAAGGAATTGCAAGGGCAAACATGAATACTGTCATGAAAAAGAAACCCATTAATTGGATTGGAAACCTTCCAATACGATCGATGAATGCCACTGTGAACCAGTAACCCGGAACAAGACTGCACAACGCTATAAGTGTTTGTGCCCTTGCAATTGTATAGAGCTCTTCAATGGCGTTCATGGTTTCTGCTGCTGGAATCCACCCAATTGCACTGAATATATCCTTTTGGAAAAGATTTTGGCTGTAGTAGGCAATGTCAAGTAAGAACCAAGTAGTGGTGGTACCAAGCAAGTGAAGTCCGTGCCGATGTGCAAATTCCTTGGTGAACAAGCCAAACGATGCTTTGTCTGGATGTTGTTGCTCGATCACTTTCTCCTCGACGTTGCCCTCTTCGGATTCAAGATTAACTTGTAACACTTTAGACATGTCTACTGCTGCCTGTTTTGCATTGTTTTCAACAAGGGCAGTGTACCTAGCTGTCTCAGGCGTTTTACTTCGCCAGTAGTAAGTAAGAGCAGCAGGGAGGGCTCCAAACATCAAAATGATGCGCCAAACATAATCTGCTTCAGGAACAAGAGAAGCTTTTGGATCAACTGAGTAAGGAGGAGCCTTGTATGCATGATCAAATGCGCTTGAAACAATTATAGAAACAATCCCAGCCGTCAAAATTCCAAATCCTTGCATGGCAAAAACAGCCGCTATGAAAGCCCCACGAGTCTTTTTGTTAGCATACTCAGACATGATTGTAGCTGAAAGGGGATAGTCACCGCCAATGCCGAAACCAAGCCAAAATCGAAAGAAACAAAGCGTTGCCATCGCACCATTTGGTGTGGATCCAAAAGAGAGCCCTGAGGCAATGGAGCTGATCACCATTAGCATGAGAGTTATACCATAAACTTTCTTTCGGCCTAATTTATCACCAAGCCAGCCAAAGCAGAGTTGTCCGGCTAAAGTGCCGCATAGGGCAACACTGCTAACGGCTGCAGACACATTGGGAGGCAACGTGCCAGGCTTTTTTGCACCTTGCTCAGTATAGTATACATGACCAAGGAGTTTGGTGATGAAGGAGATGGAGAAGATATCATAGGCATCTGTGAAAAATCCCATTCCGGCAATGACAATTGCTGTGAAATGGCACCACTGGGTCTTGGCAACATCAAGTGCATTAAGCACTACCGCTTGTTGATCTCTAGCCATGGATGAATCTTATAAATATTGCTAATTGATTTCCAGTACTCTTAGCAATTGCAGAAAGTGTGTACCTTGCAAAAAGAAACATATTTGTTAGCAAAAGTAAGAAGAAAAACAATATATCAATTTTCCTTCTTGAAAAAAAAAAAAAAAAAGTTATGTAGTTGCCGGTAGCCATGATAAAGTAGACATGTCTAAACAAATATTTCTTGACGGAGTGCTTGGCGTGTGCTATATTAAATATGGACAAAATATAAATATCAAGTACTATAAGATTGGTCCTTGAGTGCATGGATAAATGTTATTAACCATTTTCATAACGTCGTTTGCATCAAACAAAGTACTATAGATCGGTAACCGGTTGCGATAGGCAAGGAGAATCATTCCATGTTATTTTAAGGTTGCCTTCTATATGTATTACTATTAAGTAATAGAAAATGCCCACTCTACCCCCTTACTAATTTACACAATCAGAAAATCTTAATAACAACCTTGGAAATTAATCATAATATGGTAGTTACATGGCATATTCCACATTCACTCCCTACCGGAAACCTCCATTACACTGTTCATATGTACCCAATTAAATAGAAGAGAAAAAGAAAATAGAGCATCGGTATCTTTACATATCAAAAGAAGAAACTGCTTTCATGGAAGAAGGCACTCCTACTTCTTGCAAAACACATTTTGATACGTGCCAAAAATATGAGAAATCTCTACACGCATGACAAACTATGATTGACATGAAAGTAGGAGTTCCTACTTCCAGGAAAGGAGGTAAGTATTTTCCATCTTTAAATATCAACGGCAAAAGTAGTTCAATTAAAAACAAGTGAACAACATGCCTACATTACATGGCTATAACTAATAAGCAGTTACAGCTTCTAGCATCTGTGTGTTATATCATATTCAAAAAAGAAAAAAAAAAAATTCATCCCCTTGATAGATAGAGAAATACCTTCTGGAAGTCGCAGTGTAAAAGACCCTAATGGATCCAGAGCAGAGGAAGATATGGCTCAGTTGAGACCCTCATGAATGATGGAGAGTGGCCATATATAGATATAAATTATATAATTAATGAGTGTCCTTAGTAAACGTCCAAGTACCTGCAGGTAGCACACGTATTACTCCCCCTTGTATTCAAGTCAAAAATTTCTTTGGCATCACCATCACAAACTTTTTTAAGCTTAGTGTTACTTCTTTCTCAATGTTTAAAAAGAATTCAATTAGAATCTCACATCCCCATTTTAAAAGAATAAATCATTTAATTTATATATAGTCCTTTTCTATTATGGAACACCCTTTAGGGTACTCTACAATTTCTTTTCCAATGATCCAAACTATCTATGTTTTAGGTCTTCATTCATAGATCATTCTTACAAAAAATTAGACAAATTGAAAACTGTTTAGACATCTAATTGTATTTTTCAAAATTAATAAACACGATGCTTCAAGAAAGTACTAAAATTTTAATAATTTAATTGCATGGTCAAATGATATCAAATTCAAGTATTTTTTTACAGAGATGATTTTCGAATGAATATCTACAAAATAGACGATTTAGAGTAATGAAATACGATGTATGGTGGGCTCTACAAGATTGCATGACTTGTTACATGGCTTCCTATGAGCTAAGCTTTTGTCTATGCTAAACCTTTAATTTGATTAGGAATGCCGTCTATTGAATGCAACACTTCAGTTCAAAAAGACCAACTAACTATTCGTTTAATGATACTTCTCTTTCCAATGCTAAAAGAGATTCTAAGTTCGAATATTACGACGTACTGTTCACTCATCAATATGAACTTTTCTAACTTATCATGCTGAATTGAACAGATATCAACGACGAGTAACATGAAGGTGGACCCTGATCATTCAATGGCATCTACTTCATCAAGTCAAAAGGAACAGGATTATCAGCTTGAATCTGCTAGAGCTGAAAGGGGTGAGGTTAGAGCAGAGAAGCAAAGGCTGAAGAAGTACTTAGATCGGATAGCAGATGAGTACCACACACTTCAAGAAACAGAGCAAGAGAGTTGATTTTGACTTGCTTGTCGAATTAAGCTTAATTTATTCCATTATTGCCATGTAAAATGATTGGTGGGTTGAGTTTGTGTTTTGTTGCCCATGTTCATCTTTAATAACAAAATTGATAATTGCGGTGCAAAAAGCACCTTTTGCATTCAATTGGGCTGATTTGTCTAATAATTTCATTGAAGATTATACATAATTAATTGGTCTCAAATAAATATTGTTGTCATTCTTCTTTTATTTAAATTTTTTTTTTTTGGGTGAACGTCATTCTTCTTTGATTAACATACAAAACTTGTGTGTACTTATTAGGAATAGGAGGATGATATCGGAATTATTCTTATATTTTTTTTTTTGCATTTATTAATATATGATAATCGAATTTATTAAAAAAAAAAAAAAACTATATGAGAAGCGGGATTTCTCACTCACACACTATCAAAATGTCATTGGGATCCAAACTGATCTCCAAGTCAAGACCCCAGTTCACTGGAGCTAGAGTTGGCAAGTATTGAAACTATTATAATTCTTAATTTTCCATACATTGAATAAACTTATTTAAAAGATGTTTCTCAGTTGAAACTCCCCCCTAATAAACACTTAACATATACTAAATATATATATTTTTTCTACCTCCTAGACCAAAACACTCAATTATATTCAAAACCGAATAATCATATGCATAATTCAAAGATAATATATTAGGGAATTATACTTGGATGAGATTAAATCTATAAGCCAACCCAACTAGCTTATATCTATAAACATGCAACATTTTATAATAATAATTTTTTATTTTGGGTTTCAAAGTTTCGAACATTCAAGTAACATCGTAGTTTGTGACCAACTAAAAAACAGAGTAACAATGTGACAACGCACCAATAAATAAGGCATATACTTATACTTATGCCATTCATATCACTTTCTCATATGATCTCTTGTTGTTTGGATCCCAAAAATCAAAGGTTGAACTTAATAAATTTTGAAAGGCTGATTTTATAGGCGACTCTAACTATTTTTTAATGAACATATAATGACTTCTTTTAGTACTAAGAATTACAAATTTATACGTGGATAGAGAACTGTTGAAGTCCAAAAAATTCATGGTTCGGGCCAATTAAATTCTCGGCCAAATGCGATACCTTACCGAGAAGAAACTCGATTTGGGTATGCGAAAGTTCGTCATATGTGCTTGCACACATGACACGCCAAGCAAATAAGCAACACGCCACGCTACAAGCTTAAGTGGGCCCAAGCCACGCAAGATGCCCGGGGCTTGCTTCAGTGGGTTGTGGTATGGATAGTAATAAGTTGACATGAGGCCCATTGATGGGCCGAGAAATGGAAGTCCCAGGGTTGCTTGGGAGCCCCGGAACTCAAGCCCATTTCGCAGGCCCAAATATGTGGATGAGCACAAAGAGAGAAAAATATCTCATTACTTCAACCAAAATAGTCCATTAACTCGACCAAAATAGCCCAACAATTGATGAAGTTAGCCTATTCACTTGATAAACCAACCTATTGTCCTAGAAGGCCCAAGCAACTTAAGAAAATATCTGCAAAATCTCCAGCACCTAGCTGAAAACAAAAGCCACGATGAAAGCCAAAATATCCATGTGTGTAAGTTGCTGGGAAGCTCTAGCACATGGGGGGAGTAAGTTCCAAGCAAGAAACATTCAAGGAACCAATGAATATTAGCCTGCGAGCTGCCAGAAGCACCCTTTGAACCAGCACGTATCTTAACTTCTTTCCTTCATTAGATTTGGCCAAGGAAGGAGGAAGGAAAGAAGAAGGAAAATAGCTAAGAATGGAGCCTCCTATTGGAACAGCTGGGGGAAAAGGGGGTCTTGAGCTCCCAAAATTCATGATTTCGTGCAAATAGATAGAGGCAATTTCACTAAGAAAGGAAAGTCAAGGGAGGAGAGGAGAAAGGAAGGAAAAGCTTGGTCAAAATGGATAGAAACCATTAGGGTTTCTTGGAAAAAGATGGCTTCCAGCGGCTATAAAAGGAGCCACTTCTACCCAACCAAAAAAAACTCAGATCCAGAGAGCAAGCTTTCTCTCTTACCTGCAAAAACCCAGTAATTTCGTGCACTATTCACCTTTCTTCTCCATTTTCCTCTTCTAGCAGACCACTTTCACATCTGTCAGAAGCTTTTCAAGCTGCCGGAAGAACATTGTTCTTTCTTTCTCTCTTCTCAGTCAAATCAGCCTGCAAACCTCTTCTTCCTCACCTTAAACACTCCCATTTCCCCTAGGAAGCCATATTTTCCTCTTTGGTGCTAAACTCATGCTGATTTTGCTTCCATGCCACAAGCCTGTCATGCCAAGCTAAAAAATTTATCTATAAGCCTCAAGAAATCATCTGTAAGCTGTAGTTATTTTCATTGGTGAAGGTAACCAAGGTGTTTCCTAAGGCATCTCAGTCCTTTCGAAGCATTCTTGGGGCTTGATCTTCGGACTCAGACAAATGGGACAATTTCATCAATCTGCCCTTTACGGCAGCCCAGCCCGTTTAAGCTGCCGGAAGAAAAAAGCCCCTACAAGAACTCAATAAATAAAATATTTCTTGACCTTAAAAAAAAATATAAATAAAAAAAAACTTGTTTGACTAGAGCATCTTTCCTCTTTAATTTTAATTTTCAAAGTGATTTTATTTGAATCTCTCAATTTGCTCTTTTGACCTCACATAATCTTTATACCCCAAAACATTTTAGTGAAATTTAAAATTATTATCTACACCCATTATTTCTTCCTAAATTACCCACACTAACTTAAACTTATCATGCACTTTTATATTCACACCCCATCCGTTAGGGGTGGGCACCGTCCGGTTCGGGCCCGTTTTCGCCTCAAATTAGAATTGAAACCGGTACTATTTACCTTATTCAGTTCGATCCAGTTTTATAAAAATAAAAATAAAAAATTATAAAACTATTCGATTCGAGTTGAACTGATTTCGGTCTGGTTCCAATCCCATTCGATTTTGAACTATATTATTATTATTATTTTATTATACAAATTTCAAATGAATTTTTTTTTTGGCTTAAAATTAACAAATTATTCAATTTCATACAAAAATAAATATTGGGGCTAGAAAAGAGAGATATTTTGAAATTGAGCTTGGGTAAATATTAGTTATTAGATTAAAAATATAGCATTGGATATAAATATATATTAAAATTATATATATATATATTTAATTTAGCCTGTCTGGTTCAGCTCGATTTGGTTTGTTGGGGTATAGAATCGAAATGAGAACCTTTAGAACTGGTTCGGTTCGATTTTTTGAATTGGCTTTGACTTTTTGGTCAACAAGGTTTTTTTCAATTTTTTTTTGTCCTATTTGGTTTGGTTGATCGGTACTTCGGTTCCGATGCCCACCCCTCCTATCAGTTATGATTGAAATAACTCAATAATAAAATTTGGGTTATATCACGTGTGTATCCATTTGGCCCCTAAATATTTGAAAAACCTATCACGTGTGTATATCTAAACCCCATCAAATCTGCAAATGACACCAAAAGGCCATTGCTCTTGCTGCACATTTGCTCTGAAACACCAAGATTAGAACTCCGTATCTCCACTCTAGTGAAGAATGACGCCACTAATCCCAGATCATGAAGAACACAAGGTTAGCCTTCAATTTTTATTTGTGATGTTATGTTTATGAGTGATACTTCATAAATTTGATGTGTTTTAGAGTATATAGATGTATTCATGGTTGTGATTTTGTTGAAAATGGATGGATGAGTTCGAACCTGGTCTTACGAAAATAGTCATAACTTTTGGTGGTTTACCACTAAAATCGTTTCAGTTTTTCCGTGGTAGTCTACTAAATTCGTTTCAGTTTTTCAATGGTAGTTTATCGAATTTGTTTCTATTTTTCAGTGGTAGTATACCGAATTAGTTTCAGTTTTCAATGGTAGTATATTGAATTCGTTACTGAGTTTATACTTAATATTGTTTTTCAGATATGAAGAATACTCGTAGAGGTACTACTGAGGCTATATCATCTCGACCTGATAGAGAATATGTTGTCCATTACTAAGCCGATCATGGCATTAGGGCAAACTGATGCATTGCGTACACAACTTGCTACATTTATCAAGCAGTTGAGAGCTTGCAGCGGATTTTAGAGGGTACAAGCATACAGTCTACCATGACATGTCAACGTCGTCATGGATAACTGAATTGTTAGCATGCTTATATTAGAACTCATGGTACTTTAGTTGTTTAGAGAATTTTTTGCATGTTTGTATTAGAACTCATGGTACTTTGGTTGTTTAGAAAGGTCAGCATGTTTATTAAGTTCTTATTGAAGATTTCATTATCTAAATACCGAATGGCAATGATGCATTTCGTAGCTACTTATCGAATGATAAATTTAGTGTTCAAGATACATCTTCAATATCAAATTTGGAGTATCCAAAAAAATAAGACTAGGAAAGCATAAGTATCTCAAGTGTCATAGATTTATAATCCCAATTCCGTAGCGAGGGAATTTTCTTTAGTTATTAGTGCTAGAAATATGCCATAAAGCCAAACATGTGATGTTGCTTTTTAGATATTTAAGCTTACTAATAGGTAAGATGGTTGTTTTCAATCATGATATTTGTTCTATTATCATAACAATAAAACAACAAGTCCTTGGAATATGAAATAGTATGAGAGCTATGCAATGCCCTCTCATACTTCCACATCATTTCCTAAATGTTCTTGGTCATAGGATTATCAATTGGGCGTTGATCATCCGCAAAGACTAGAACACGCTATATCTGCTCAATTGAGAGAATGACTAGTCTCAAGTCATTGCATGTAGAGACACTAAGATAAGTGTGTAGGTGCTTATAGGGACAAGTACACTAAAAGCGATGAAACTGAAAGAAAATAATGTATTGGGCATTTCTCAAAAAAACCATTAAAGAGGAAAATGAATGATCTAGTGTTAACATATCTCTTATTTAAATTAGCAGAAGCAAAATAAAAAATTAGAAACTCATACAAGTGCTAATAGTCCCAAATCTTTTTAGGTTTATAAAAAATTGCACATTTGACTCTTTAATCTACTTTTAAAGAAAGGGATAAGAGATGGTTACCCTTGGAATGAATCTTGAACCCTATTAAGGTGTTCAAGTAGTGTACTTGAAATTTTTATTTTTATTTTTTATGCTCCACTATGACTCCTCAAATAGGTACAAAGGTTGCGTACCTCCCCAAAGTACTTCACCAAGGATGATTAAGATGAGAGAACAAGAGAGTGCTAGCCCCCACTCAACCAAGTAGCCAACCAAGGGGTATTGAGAGAGAGGTGTGATATTTCCTCTCTTCCAAATTTCCAACTTGATACCCTAAAATAAGATGGTGCTATGGCTTCTAGTATATAGACTCATGTGTGTGACACATGTGGACTTATTTACATGTGTCACACTTCCCCTTTATTAGCCTAATTTTGAGTTATCTTGGTCTTTCACATTTTTCTTATAATGTATCACATGTGTCCAGTGGCGGATCCAGGAATTTTTCAGAGGAGGTGCAATTTTTAAAAGACTAAAAATTCACAAAGAACTCAAGCAAGGTCCAAGGTTCAAGTTTAATATCCTTGCAGTGTGTTAAAAAAAGGCTAAAAATTCAAAGATTAATTTAGACAACCAAATGCCCTTAGAATTTAAACCCCTAATGTCATTCATAATTCAAACAAATAAGAGTTCTACGTGTATTACTAATTGATTATGGTCTGTATGGAATATCAATTAATATGAACAAAATTCATGCCAATGACACAATTAGTTTACCAAAATTCATATCAAATATGAACAAAATCCATGTCAATTACATAATTAATCTAACAAAAATCAATACTAATTAATCTAACTAAAAGCACATGTGATTTGGAGGTCACGTGGTTAAAAGTTTAGGGTAATTTTTAGTAATTTTTTGGCACACATATGAGTTTTTGATGAATTTTTTAAGTTAGGCCAATTAAAAATGGACATGTGTCAGCTTGCTATTGGACCATTTAAAAAAGAATCAAAAGTGAGAAGGGCGTAGAGTTAGTCTTCTTCCTCAAAGAGCCTCTGCAACTCAACTTTAGTTCTAGAAAAATTTTGAAAATTCATAACTTTGGTTGTGAAGCTCCGATTGATGAACCGTTTTCTCCTACACGCTCGTGAGATCGAGACCAACAATCTAAGGTAAATATTCAGGGTCTCACACAGCAGCAAACAAAATAATATCTTTGAGGCATTTAGTCGAACAATTTGTAGGCACTAGCAAAGGGGCAAATTCCGACATCCCCAAGGAAGTTTCCGGCGAGGGCAGGTGCTGCACCTACTTGCTCCTCTGTGGATCCGCCAGTGCATGTGTCTAAAGTCGTATGATCCATTTCTTTAATTCTTTAAGTAATGTGAGACTCACTTAATGTTCTATAACTGTAATTAAATAAATTAAATTATTCTAATTAGTTTAATTAATTTAATGACTTAATAAATTAAGTCACTAACTTGTCTAACATGTATTAGTCCCAATCAACCTTTATTGACCGTGTCAAGTATTGGGTCAATGGTTGACTTTTGACTTTGACTTTGACCAAGCCACAAAATCTTTTCTTCTTTTCTAATTCTCAATCCACTCTTTTTCAGTGTGCGATCTTCTAATTTCTAATTAGCGAGCCCGTGGATAAGTATGATTTCTTCTAAATCGAATATGAGTTGTATACCTCCATACAATTCTCCTTATTGGCAAAGGCTAATTGTAATTAGTCCTCATAGGGTTTCTGTAAATCATGGCTGACACCTAACAGTATGTCATGGTTACCCAAGCGAAATAGAATTCATTTAGATAACCTAGTCAGTTTGTGATTGCAATGCAATTCAGTCATTCTCTAATACAATACTATGTTGTATTTTTGGAGTACGGTTAATCCCTAATACGATATTTCTAGGTTATATTGTTCACTTGGATGTGATTGCAAATATTTTGTTTCAATTGTCATCCTATACTTTGACCAAAGATTCAATGAATCACATCTCCAGAGTATTCTCTCTTCTTACTAAGAGTAGAAATTCCTTGTTATACATTCACATGCCTCTTTGAACTTGCTGGATATCTCGATGAGCACCTTTAAGTCTCATCTTTTGATGTGATTGTATAGTGTTCTCAAAGACAAACAATTCATACACAAGACAATTGTGATATCTCAAATTTGAGGACTAATTTGCATTATCACAACTTAGAATTACTTGTTTGACACTTGTGAGCAAAACTTTCATACAAGAATTCTTAGTTTGATCGCATTCAGTGAACTCTATCAATATTGAGCACCTACATATTTGTCACAGTGTCTCTACACGAATGACTTGAGACTAGTCATCCTCCTAATTGAGCAGACATAGTGTGTACCAGTCTTTGCGGATCATCATTGCCCAATTGGTGATTCTATGACTAGGAACATTTTAGGATATGATATATATATATATATATATATGATGGAAAGGTTTCGTGAATCTAAATTCTTTAGATTGATTTCCTTTTATATCATGATTCATGGACTTTTTATTTTATCGTTTGCATATAAATTTCCTAAACTAACATTCACACCTTATTAATTATAGTTATGTAATATTATATCCTTAGAATTTCCAATTTTATATTGACTTCTAGGGCATGTATCTAATAGTCTCCCACTTGTACATGAAGCCAATCAGTCACACAATGTGTTTGCAGTTGGGACGTTTACCAAGTCATAGCCAACATGTACGAGGCTTTAGTGATCTATGCTATATCAATGTTCTTTGCAACTTTGATACGATCGATGTCATGAGTTACTATCTCATTTATTTAATGTCTTCTCTGAATTTTGGATGCCTGATGAGACTTAAGTTCCTTGGCTCAAGTTATTGCCCCAAGAGTGTTATCTTCTTTTAAAACATTGATCACTCATGGAAGGAACTTCTACTATAAAGGAGATTTACCTTTTCATCCAAAAAGGGTTGACATATCAACTTCTGTTGCAGAGATATGTACTGTTCTTGGTCGTGAATCAATTAGTGTCACAACGTCTGTTGAAGAAAAATGTGAACCTCCCAACATAATGTCACCACCACTAATTAAATAATGGAGTTTTATTATTTTACTTTCAACTCATTCGAGACGTGGTGTCTCTTAATTACAATCCCTTGCTTTAAGGGGAACACCCTTTGATTCCATCATAAGGAAATAGAACATGTGTTTGGTTTTGCAACTACTCCTAAGTCCACTACTACAAAAAAGCAAAAAGACGACGGTAAATCACCGTCGTGTATTCGGTTTTTCAATGGTCGTGGAATTCACCGTCATCTTTTCCCTCATAAACCACGACGCTAAATCACCGTCGTTGTTAAAATATACAACGTCATCAACAAATACAAAACGACGCCTTTGTACTGCAAAAAGATCTAAAAAAGCAGTCGAGGATGAGAATAGACGACCAACTCTCTAAAAAAACCGTCGTAAAAAAGGAAAAATATGACACATATTAACAGAACAAGGCCGCAAGATAGACATACAACGACGAAAATTAAAATAAGACGCCGTTAAATATCATTTTCACGACAATAAAAAATATGACGCCTTTAAATACATTAGAAGACGACGTTATTGATTCCTACTACGTCGCCTATATAAACACAGCCGTCGTAAAATAAATTTTCCACTTCGATTTTTCTATAAAAGATGACGTGGAAATAGTTGTCAGTGTCATTATTTATGACGTATGTATTTATAGAGTAGACGCTGAACAACGAAACAACGTCGGTTACAAATATATGAGAGTCGTATTACAAAATTTATACGTCCTATTTTCAGAAACAAACAACGACGATAAATATTAGACGTTGTTAAATAAAACAACGCCGAAAACAAATAAAAACAGACGTGTTTAGTCTGCTAAAATTTTAAAAAATAGTCGAGGATGAGAATAGACGACCAACTCAAACAAATCACCGTCGTTAAAAAAGAAAAATATGACACATATTAAAAGAACAAGGCCGCAAGATAGACATACAACAACGACAACTAAAACACTACGCCGTTAAATATAATTTTCACGACAAGAAAAAATATGACGTCTTTAAATACATGAGAAGACGACGTTATTGAAATCTACTACGCCTCTTATTTACAAACAACCGTCGTGAAATAAATTTTCCACTTCGATTTTTCTAAAAAAGATGACGTGGAAATAGTTGTCAGTGTCATTATTTACGACGTATGTATTTATATAGTTGACGCTGAAATGCGAAACAACGTCGGTGGCATTTATATAGTCGACGTTGTATTTATATGTATTCATTACTCACGCCGTACTTATTAATGTAGACGACGTTGAACTTCTAAACAACGTCGGTTCCAAATAAATGAGAGCCGTATTACAGAACATATAGACGGCGCTGATTATGATGAGAGCCGTATTACAAATAACGTCGTTTAATTGATATTAGACGGCGGTTATAATGAATTACCGCCGGAATTCATTTCGTTCCTCTTCGTTTATAAAAGAACTTGCGACGTGGAAAATGTATGATGACGTCGTATTTTTTAACGTTCAGATTATATATCTCGTTTTTTGGACGTCGGTATTATGGGATTGGAGTCGTGTTATTTTGAATTACATGGCGGTTCTTAATCCTTCCCCGACGTGATATCCTGAATAATTGCTTCACAATAGCATCGTGGTTATTCATTGTTACGTTGCTTTAAGACGTCGGTAAATATGCTGAATAACTGGTTCACAATAACGTCGTGTTTTATTTGAACAGACGTCGTTTTTTATGCAGAATATAATGATGTAATCTGGAACCAGTTTTTTTTGCACTGATTGTTTTGTGGCCAAAACCTGTATAATGAAAGTGAAGAAATCACATTACAATATATTACAAAATTAATGTCATACACCGCCAATTACATAAGCATCATTCAATCCATATATCTTCACACCCACCTCGAATATTTTGACCACCTAACTCACCCACCAGTTCATCAAATGTGTCAACATTTGGCATCCCTCTAGTAAATGGCTCACACTCAATTATCACATCACCTAAGACTTCATCACCAATAACATCATTATATTCTCTATTAGGCATTGATAACACTACCGACCAACCACGATGCATCGGGTCGTCAACAAAAAAATATTTGTTTGACTTGAGAAGCCAAAACAAATTGGTCATTCCTATGTCCAATTTTACTCAAATCTACAAGGGTAAATCCAAGTTCGTCGATTACAAGACCAGAACTATCTATCCAATCACACCTAAAGACTGGGATTGTAAACTTTTGGTAGTCAAGGTCCCAAATTTCTTGAATGACACCATAGAAACCCATATTTGAGAGAATTGGTTTTTTATCCTTGGCACTAGCAACTTGCATGGTATGTGCAAGTAAATAAACTCCACTATTTTGAGTTGTCCGCACATCATCTTGTGCCTTGATATTGAATTTAATACCTTTAATAAGATAGTTCCTATATAATGGCACTGCCATGTTTGGACCAGCTGCTAGCCACCTTAAATTTTCTGATACGCCATGATTGTCTTCCTCAAGTTCACTTTGAACCTGCAAATTAATCAAATCTTAATTCAATCTAACATAGAAATAAGAAGAAAA